>NW_013548994.1:2500-5396 GCF_000499425.1 Eimeria acervulina | reverse complement strand
TGTCTCCAGCTGGTTTAGAGCAGCAGCAACTGTCTCCTCGTTAAAGGAAGGCAGCAGCAGCTCCTCTCCTGCTGCTGCTGCTGCTACACGCTGCAGCAGCAGCTGGTTCCTTTGCCGCCGGACTGCAGCACCACCACACAAACCCTAAACGCTAAACCCTAAACCCTAAACCCTAAACCCTAAAACCATCATGCCCCTTCTACGATTCAAGCATATGGATGCCACACCTTGAGGCCTGCAGCTGAGGGTTTGCCGATTTGAGAGAAGGGTTTGTGTATTCCGAATTAGGGTTTAGGGTTTAGACTTCAAAGTGTGCGGGGGTTTAGGGTTTAGGGTTTGGGTTTTTTCGCCTTGTCAGGCTTGCAAAACGCATTTTAGGGTTTAGGGTTTCCTCTTTAGATAGGGTTTAGGGTTTCAGCGTAAAGCCCGGGATGCCTTCTCTCATAGATGCAGATTAGGGTTTAGGGTTTAGGGTTTAGGGTTTAGGGTTTGCAAGTTACAGAATTTGTGGCACTTGAGGAGTTTGGTGTACGGAATATGAGGAGGCGGAGGCCGCAGCAAAAGTGAATTGGGTGTTCCCTGCATCGCAAACCCTAAACCCTAAACCCTAAACCCTAAACCCTAAACCCTAAGCCCTAAACCCTAAACCCTAGCTGATCGCGCTTGTGCACACAATCCCCCTGCAGCGCCGCTCCGTTTCATTGCTCCTTCCGCTACAATTATTAGGGTTTAGGGTTTGCATAAGAGGGTTTAGGGTTTGCAAATGAGGGTCTAGGGTTTGCAAATGAGGGTTTAGGGTTTAGGGTTTAGGGTTTGCGTGCCTGGTTGGTGATAGGGCAGAGCCCCGTCAGCTCAATTTGCTTCTGTCTTAGATTTGCTGCTTGCTGCACCTGCTCTTCAAACATACTTCGTAGCTGCTGCAGCACCTGCTGCAGCAGCGGCGCCAGTTGCTGCTGCTCCTGCTGCTGCAGCAGGGCCAGCTCCTGCAGCAGCAGCAGCACAACGCACTTCGCAATAATGCCTCAACCCCAAACCCTAAACCCTAAAAACCCTAAACCCTAGAACCCCTAAAACCTGAGAGGGATTGAGGTGTACACGCACCTCATCGTCTGAGCTGCTTTCACTTCCGCTGCTGCTGCTGTCGCTGCTGCTGCTGCTGCTGTCGCTGCTGCTGCTACTGCTGCTGCTGTAGCTTGGCCTAGCAGCAGCACCCGAGGAGGCCCCTGTGGCGCTCTTGCGTTTCTTTACTTTGCTGCTGCTGCTGCTGCTGTTGCTGCTGCTGCTGCGCTCTGTAGCCTTCCTCTTGTGGGGAGTAGCTTCTGCCTTGCTGCTGCTGCTGCTGCTGCTGCTGTCTCCCTTGCTCCTGCCTGTGCTGTTGCTCCTGCTGCAGCTGCTGCTGCTGCTCGAAGGAGAGGTCCTTTCAGCAGCAGAAAGTCTCTCTGGCTTCACAGTTGCTGGCAGCGCTCCTTCTGCTGCTGCTGCTGCTGCAGGTGCTGCTGCTGCTGCTGCAGGTGCTGCCGCTTCTGGTGTCGCCTCGTTTGTTATATTTGCTGCTGGCATTGCTGCTGGTGCAGCAGAGGGTGCTTTAGGTGTTGCTGCTGCTGTAGCAGCAGCACTTTGAGCATCAGCTGCTTGCCCATTGTCTGCAGCTGCAGGAGACTCTTCTGCTGCTGCGGGTGCTGCTGCTGCTGCGGGTGCTGCTGCTTCTTCTGGTGCCGCTGCTTCTGCTGCTGCTGATTCGCTCGGTGGCGCTGCCTCTAGATCTCCTGCTGCAGCAGCAGAAGCAGGTGTTGCTGCTGCTGCAGCATCTGGCGTTGCTGTCCGTTGATCTGACGCTGCAGCAGCATCCGCAGCAACAGCACCTGGAGCATCTCCCGCTGCAGCAGCAAGTGAAGCCTCTGCTGCTGCTGCACCAGGTGAAGCCTCTCCTTCTGCAGCACCAGGTGAAGCCGCTCCTGCTGCAGCAGCTAGCGAAGACACTTCTGCCGCAGCAGCAACTGAAGCATCTCCTGCTGCAGCAGCAACTGGAGCCTCTCCTGCTGCAGCAGCACCTGGAGCCTCTCCTGCTGCAGCAGCAAGCTGAGACACTCTTGCTGCAGTCAAGGCGTCTAAATCTGCTGAGGCGTTGTATAATTCCATTGTGCTGCTGCTGCTACTGCTGCTGCAGCAGCTGGCGTGTATATTGCTGTGTTGTGGGTGCTTCTTTCCCTCCCTTTGCTGCTGCTACTGCTGCTGTTGCTGCTGTTGCTGCTGCAGCAGCTGCTGCTGCTGCTGCCGCTCCACAGCAGCGCTTCCTGCTGAAGCTGCAGGGCCTTGCTGCTAACAAGGCAGGTAAAACCCTCTTAGGGTGCCAATCCAAAATCTGCTGTTGCTGCTGCTGTTGCTGCTGTTGCTGCATGCTGGGCATGCAGAAGCAGCAGCAGCAGCAACTGCAGCAGCAGCAGCAGCAGCACAAGTCCTTCCCTCCCTGAGATGTCTAAGTGGGTTTGCTGCTGCACAATCTGCGGAATTCTGCAGTATAAAACTGGTATTTTGCTTCTCTGTAGGAGCAGCAGCTGCTGCTGCATGCACTTGGCTGCTGCTGCGGCGGCTGCTGCGGCTGCTGCTGCAGCAACAGCAGCAGCAGCAGCTGCATGCACTGCGTCATAGACATATACTGTTTACTGCATTAAAAAAAAAATCTTCATCTCCCCCGCCGCTGCTGCTGCTGCTGCTGACGCCTTGGAGTAGTGAAGACGACTAAAAACCCGACGCTAAACCCTATACCCTATGCCCTAAAGCCTAAACCCTAAACCCTAAATCCTAAGGACTGCATAGGTTTCGTTACCCAAACCGCAAACCCTAAACCCTAAACCCTTAACACATGCCTTTACTCAGCAGAAGACACTGCCAAGTG
>NW_013548995.1:0-5273 GCF_000499425.1 Eimeria acervulina | reverse complement strand
TATATAGATAATATATGCACCCCCTTAACTGTCTATATATATATATATATATATATACAGATATAGAAAATAGACAACTTACTAAGTGATGATGCTGCAGAAAGAGAGAAGAATTCAAAGGGGAGAGCGCCGGGTCAGCCAAATGATCGTCTAAGTCCGCCAGCTGCAAATATCTGCATGCAGCAACAACAGAAATCATCACGCATGCATCCTTCCTTACTAATATTCATATAATATATATATATATATATATATGCGTGTGCATTTATAGATTTATTGTCTATGTAGATGCATACTCACATGCATAAAAACATGCAAATGCTCATATGTCGATAACAATTTATAAAAATAAATACAGATAAGCAGATATATATATATGTATATATATATATATATAACTGTATAATGTTGAGATTGAAGTTCTCTTACGTTTCTTCCGCTATTGTTTTCTCTGCAAGTTGCAGAGCGGCCTCGGAGACGCGAATGACCTCTGTGGGGAATGCCGTCCAGTTAGAGCCGATGAATGCCCAGAACTGTTCAAAGAAAAAGAAGAAGAAAGCAGCAGAGCAGAGGCAATACAGAGGCTGTCGCAATAAGAAAAATGTATCTGGTAGAGCTGTTGAAAGAGAGAAAATAAATGAAAACAAAATAAAGAATTAACTCAAAAGATGAAGGGATTAAAACGAAAAGAAATAACACGTGAAATAATGCTAAGTATTGTTTAATTGTTTAACGGTTTTGAATTGAGGAGATCTGCTTTCTTTTGCTCAACAGTGCTGCTGCTGAAACTGCAGCATATTCTTTTCAAGACAAATAATAAACAAATTCAACTTAATAAATATAATTAATTTAAACAAATTATATCAGGGTTTCCTTACAGTCGTCACCGGCTTCGACTCAGGCATTCTTTTGAAATCCAGCTGTACGTACACCTCACAAAAATTGCAGAAAGCTATCAAGTAAATAGCAGAAAAAGCAGAGAAACCCCCTCTTTTCGATTAACAAAAGGAGAGCATGAAGTTAAAACCTTATTCGAAGCATTAAATGTTTTATAAAATAATGTTTCCTCTACTTTAAGCTATTTTCTGTCCACTTCTTACGTACCAAACAGACAACAAGTTGCGGGTAGTGCTGCCTCAGCACTTGTGCAATATGCGAAGCTTCTTTGTTCATTATTGGTGCTCTATCTGAAATTGTGAGGATATCTGCGTAGTAAAATCCAACAATCTTCGGCTTAGACCATTTATTTTCGTGAAAAGAAGAGAAAAAACCTCCGCTTTCCTCCGTCACCCCCGCCTCGCACAAGGTCTCAACCTGCACAGCAGAGGGCGATTCATGAATTAAAAAAAGGTAAATCGCAATTATATTCAAACATTTCTGCATATTTCGCTCTTAAAATCCCAATTATCAAGTCAAAATAAGCTTTTTCTCCTTTTTATTTTCTATTCAATATCGCTGGCGAGCCCCCTACACCCCCCCTCTTCAGCATACCAATTCAACTCCTAGCCGCAGCTGCGGGTGCAGAAAGTGCGTATGAAGCAACGGCACAGCCTCAGCACAAATAATTTCACTGTTTTTACCAGCTGGTTGATCTCCAGGGCCTATTAATAAACCGCAGACGGGATCCCGATGGTGTCGCAGTGCATGCGAGACCATCTTTGCATATGCAGAGGCGCAGACAGCGACGCCCTTAGCCCCTGACATTTTCTTAAACTTCTGCTGCAATTCAGGAAAAGATAAGGGTTAAAAGACAGAGGAAATGAACAGAGAAAACCCTCAAAAGATAGCAGCAGCAAAAGTTCTTCCTGTTGCAGCAACGCAACCGCGAGATCGAAAGAGAAGACAAATAACGGAGGTAAGACAGCAAAGTAATAAAGGCTAATAACTCTTCTTTGTGCGTTAATCAATAAGAAAAGAAAATGAGGTGTATATACACCTTAATTCAATATCAATATCCTGCTGCTCTCCCTCCGAGTGCCACACCGCCCCGTTTAGGGAACAGCATTTCTTTTGCTGCTGTTTTTCATTAGTATAGATTTAAAAGAAGTTATTAAGGATATATTTATTTAATTAGTAAACAGCGACTCAAGGAAATCTCGTCTATGCTTGCAGCAGAGGGGGGCCCCTGTTAACTGGGGCTTGGCTCGTCAAGCAGTATCTTCTTGAATAAATTTTTCTTCTTTTTCTTCTTCTTTGCAAGTAAGTATTGTCAATAATACGTTTATAATACAAAAATAATTAATTAAATTAATTTATTTACTTGTTTTTATTTGAATTCATCAAAAATTAACCCGCCTTACCTTCATCTTCTCTGCATACACCCCGCCTCCTCTTCCTCCTCTATAATGGTGAGTGAAGATACAGTTTTTATTAACTTATCCTTTTGCATTTAATCAATTAAAATGTTGTTCTCTGCTACAAATTAATATATTTAAACAAAAAAGAAAATATATAAATGCATAAATATATGAATAAATATTTTTTACATCTGTCTACACATAATATCAAGGGTCATGATGCGTGTGTAGCAGTTTTCCCCGTTGGTTTGAATTTGTTCATTAAATCCTTTATTTAATTGAAATAAATAAATAAATTTAATTTAAATAATATATTTATTGCATTTATTTTCTAATTTGTACTGTACAGATGCCTACTTATTGTGAGAGACCCCTGCGGGGCGTGTGTGCAGAAGAGAGAAGTGAGGCGGAGGAGGTGTGTGTAAGCTTTAGTGTGTAAAGGTGTGAAGAACTAAAATATTTTGATGAATAAATATTAAATTAGATTAAATAATGCATTATTACATGGAAATAAGCTTTAAAAGACAACAAATACCTGAGAAAAGGCGAAGAACCTCTATAAAAATATATCTGAAAAAGATAAAGATACACTCAAAAATAAATATCTGCATCGGGCTCCTGCACGCCTGCAGCTTCGCTTCGTTTCTTTGTTTGCTGCTGCTTTGTAATAAACAAAAGAATTAAAAGATAAGTTATTTTTAAATATATTTAACTCTTTATTTGTTTTATTTCTCTCTCTCTCCTCTCTCATATCACACCATCAGTCTCTATATACACGCAGCGTAGCTGGCTGGCTGTTGCTCTCCTAAAACCCTAAACCCTAAACCCTAAACCCTAAACCCTAAGGTATTCGAGCTTTAAAGATTAAGCCCTAAGTGTTTATTCTGTTTTTCTTGTAAAGTATCAAGATGCCTTCAAGACGGAAGCACGGAAGCCACCGCCGCAGCAAAGGGGGGGCCCCTTCTGCTGCTGCTGCTGCTGCTGCTGCTCCTGCTGCTGCTGATGATGCTAATGCTCCTGCTGCTGCAGCAGAACAAACAGCAGCAAACAGCAGCGGCGAAGATCTCCCCGCCTCCTCTACTAGCCTATGCAGCAGCAACGCAGTGGAGACCCTCTGCACAGCAGAAGACCTTCCTGCTGCAGCAGCTGCAGCAGCTGCTGCAGGCAGTCTAAACCCTGCCCAGGAACAGCAGCAGCAGCAGCAGCAGCAACTTGCTGCAGATACCGAAGGCGAGCAAACAGAAGAAGAAGACCAGCAAGCAAAGAGCAGCACCAACGAAGAAGACGAGGCAGCAGAAAAGAATCAGGAAGATATAAGTGAAGAAAAGCAGCAGCAGCAGCAGCAGCAGCAGCAGCCGGAGGGAGAAGATAAAAACAGCAAAGCAGAGACAGAGGAAGCATCAGCAGGAGAAACGGGGGCCAGCGATGAGGGTGAAAGGCAAGAAGAGACTGCAGCAGAGACTGCAGCAGCAGATACTGCAGCAGCAAACACAGCAACAGCAGATGTAAACGATGCTGCGGTGGTGAAGGCAAGCAGCAGCAACGAAACTAATACAGAGACTCCCCTAGAGCAGCAGCAGCAGCAGGAACAGCAGCAAAAAGAACAGCAGCAGCAGCAAGAGCTGCAACAACAAGCGCAGCAGCAGGAGGAGGAAGAAAACTCGCAACAAGAAGAGCAGCAGCAGCAGCAGCAGCAAGGGGAGCAGCACCAGCTGCCACCAAGCAAGGAGATGCTTCAGCAGCCTCAGGTAGACGTACCGCTGCAGGGGCTCGCAGCAGCAGCAGCACCAGCAACAGCAGCAGCAGCAGCAACAACAACGGCAGCAGCTGCTGCTGATATAGCTTCTTCTGAAGGGGAGGTTGACGTAGAGACAGTAGCGGAGGAGCGGCAGGAGGCTGATGATGTTGCTGCTGCTGCTGCTGCTGCTGCTGCTGCATCTCCATATCAGGAAGACTACATTGGGCGCCGCCGCAGCAGCAGCAGCAGCAACTCTCCCTTGCATTCGCCTGATCTGTGCTGTCTTTATGATACTGTAAGCTGATTGCTTCTGCTTGTGCTTCTGCTGCTGCTACTACTGCTGCTGCTTCTGCTGCTGCTGCTGTTGTTTCCGCTCCTTTGTATTATATAGATATATATGTATTGGTGTATAATATCTTTGTGCATGCATTTTGTTTATTGCGTAATGTTTACATCGTGTCTGTTCGTATATATATATATATACATATATATGCATATATATATATATATTGATGTATATGTATATATATATATATATATATGTAGATATGTAATTGTTATTTTTATTGTATAATATTTCTCTTCATTTATTTTTCTTTGTTTGTTTTTCTTTGTTGCAGGTTAAAGAGCAGCATCAAAGAGTGTGCACCGCTGAAGGCAGGTGTGGGGTCTTCAGGGAGTTGGGATCGACGATCCAGGATCGGATCCCAGCAGCTGCTTCCCGCTATGCAGAGGAAGCCGAAGAGGAGGGTGTGGGGTCTGCTGCTGTGTCTTGCGCTTCCGATACAACTGATGCTTGTAAGCAGCAGCAGCAGCAGCAGCAGCACAGCAACAACAACAGCAGCACAGCAACAACAGCAACACCAACAGCAGCAGCAGCAACAGCAACAGAAGCAGCACATGAAGCAGCAGCACTAATCGCACAGCCAGATTTCAAACAAAAAGCAAGCAGCCCTTCTGTACCTCTCCCTGCTGCTTAATAGCCGCTGCTTTATTGCTACTGCTGCTGCTGCTGTTGCTGCTGCTGTTGCTGTGTTGATTGCAGGCATCCCCACAGTTGGTTTGCTGCTGGAAGCGATTGTTGCTGCAGGCGTTGCTGCAGCATCTCTGCTGCACAGACACCGCAGCGTCTTCATCGATTTGTGGGGTCAAATTACTGCATTTGCATGCAACTCGCTGCAGGTGCGTCTGCACTGTACATACACCTCAATCTATATATATATATATATATATATATA
>NW_013548996.1:0-5133 GCF_000499425.1 Eimeria acervulina | reverse complement strand
GCGGCTGCAGCTGCTGCTGCTGCTGCACCTCGCCTCTCTCGTCTGCTGCGCTGCTGACGCCTAGAGAGGTCTTCAGAACCAGGAGGCAGAGGTATATAAGGATACCCATAGTTGTATGGAGGAGGGACAGCTTGCTGCTGCTGCTGTTGCAGCAGCTGCTGTTGCTGCAGCTGCTGCTGTAGCTGCTGTTGCTGCAGCTGCTGCTGCTGCAATGCAGGGTTGTAAGGAGTAGGATAGACATATAAGGGAGCTGAAGGGACAGTCCCTCTGGAGTACTGATCGTAAGCTGCTGCTGCTGCTGCTGCTGCTGGAGCATAGAGAGGGTTATCCTGGGGTGTTGCTGCAGCATAGCTGCAGCAGAGCAGCTGCAGCAGCAAGGCAACTGCCAGCACCAGCAGCAAAGGAGGTTTTTTCTTGTTTTGTTTGCGCTTGCAAACGATTAATGATAAAAAAAGAGAAGAAAAACTTTTCTCTCTATCCCCCATATTAAAGAAAGACAATAAAAAAGCTGACAGAGGCCTCGATGAGGCGCATCTTTTGATTTGTTGTTCCATTAGAAAACAGAGAAGAAAAGAAGAAAAAAGAAGAGAGAAGAAAGAAGATTAAAACGTTGCAGCTACATGACTCCCGCCACAGATGACGGCAGTATATAATATAAAAAGAAGATTTGATGGTATTTACTTTCAATATAATGCAAGAGAATATATAAAAATTCAAAAATATGAATGCGAGGCAGCCATGTAGTCGTGCGCGGTTGATGTGCAGGTGTACATACACCGCAAGCAAGAAACAAGCAGGAAATAAACAAGATAAACAATCAATAGTTTTATTTATTTATATTTCAATATTTAATTTGCAGAAGAAAACAAAAAATTTACTTCAGAAACACCCACAGAAGACAGTAGTAGGCCACTGGTTTCGCTGGATGGTTAGGGGTTGTGCTGAGGGTTTTTCTGAGTATTTTTTCTTCTTTTTTTGAATATTTCATAAAATTTATATTTTATAATTCAATATTTTCATTTTATTTATCTATTTACTCGTTTTTTCACCTCACTAGACACACAAATCTCATTTCTAGCCCCATGCCTCGGGGCCTCCCGCCTACTGGCCGATGATGGCTGTGCGTTCAGCACCATTTTCGTTCTCTTATAAAAGAAGAAAAAAGCAATAAAATAAACTCTTTAAAATTAAAATAAAATATAATTCTTTTATATTTACATCAAATCAAATACTTTCAAACAATGCAAGATGTTCTGTCGTCTTTTTCAGTGCATTGTTCGGCGCCTCGGTAATATCAACAAACACGAATAAAAAAACAATTAAAAGTATATTAAATTTAAAAAAATTGAAAATAAGTGGAAATAGAATCTAAATATAATTCAGGATTAAAGACAGGACTTAATTATACAGAAACGGTATTAAAATTATGTAAGAAAAGACGTATAAAGATATATCTAATGATACATCAAATCAAAAATAAATAAAAGGAAAAGCCTATAATTATTAATTAATTAACAACCAATAACTTATATCCATATATACATGTACATATATATACATATGCATATATACAATATAATATAATACGTGAATGTATATAAATATATATATATATATATATGTATATTATATATATAGGAAAATGAATTAGAAGAATGACGAGAAAAATACTTTAAACAATAAATTAAGATAAAGATAATGCAGGAGATAATAAGCCAAGGAAAACGAAAGAAGAGAAAGAAGCTGTAGAGCATTAATAATGAAGTTCGCAATATTAACGAACAAATACAAACAAATAAACGAGAAAATATTTAAAAGAATTGGGGTTTATTTTTATTCTTTCTTTTTTTCTTCTTTCTTCTTCTCATTAAACCTTTGGAGGGCAAATACAACTATCAACTCCTCGGCATTGCTTAAGAAAAAATATATATACATATATATATATATATATATATACATATATATATATATATAAATTTATATTAGATCAGCCCAGCTAAGGAGGCATCAAATGCAGAAGAGAAGTCTGCAGTAACTCCCTCGAACTCATTACAGAAAGAGAGCGCTGTCCTTGCATGCGTCTGTCAAAAATAAATAAATAAATAAATAAATATATTGTATATGCATATATATATACATATATATATATATATATATTCATTATAAATGTACATAGACAACATATAATATATATATAAATGTATATATATATACATATATATTGTTTATATGCATGAATATATATATTCAGCAGCACTATGCTAACTGTTTTCTTTAATAATGCATTAGAAGAGCTGGGGTTAATTCTTTTTTATTTAATCGCCGTTCTTTGTTTTATTTCTTTTCTTTTCATCTTCCTTCTTTTGTATTTTGTTGAGATTCAAATGTATATATGTATATATATATATATATATATATATACATGTCTACATATATATATATATATATATATATATATACTCTCTACTAGATAAAGATATCTAAATACACTTTTAAATATAATATTCAATAATATATTAACTTAAATAAGATATTTACTTATTACTATATATTTCTTTGTGCATTAAACGTGTTGAATTTGTATGAAAAGCAAACTAGAAAAACTAAAGGAGATAATTTAAATTTGCTTTATATTTCAAAATTTAGATTTGAGGTGTACGTACAATTATAAACATCTTCGTTCGCCAGTTGCTGAGGTCAGCTCTTCAGCTGTTTCCTGCTGCGTCATTAATAAACCAACATTCAAACAAACAAAGAGAAAACAGCCAGCCATACAAGCACAGCAAGAAAGTAGTGCATGCATGCATGCATGCAGTGCATGCATGCTTGCAGTGTTTGCATGCATGCATGAATGCATGCATGCATGCATGCGCACGAGGCCAGCCTCGTTTCCCTTGCAGCACTTCATGCATGGAAATAAAAAGAGGCAGCCCCGTTTCTCTTTAAGCCTTACAAGTATGCATGCATGCATGCATGCATGCATGCATGCATGATTTTGCATGCATCTAAGCCGTGTGCATGCAAGCATGCTTGCATGCATGCATGCATGAATATGAATGCATCTCCATTCCACCTCTGTTTGTTTTTCTTTTTCAGTGGTCTTCATCCGCCAGTGCCGCTGCCGTCTGCCCCCTGCTGCTGTACTAAGCCCCAGGAGTATGATTGTATTAAAGCGTTTGATGTTGTTGCATGCAAGTGGACGAATTACATTTCATCATCAAAAGGGAGATCATCAGCTTCTCTTTGTTTATCTGGAGGGAAGGGTAGACACAATAAATATTCCTGGGGTAAGAAATCGTCCTCTAGGCGTTGTGCTGCTCTTCTTGCTTGGTGGCACTTCTCTTTAGCATTTTCTAATGCATCTTCAAAGTCTGTCGTTGCCTGCTTGTGTTGAGCGCTTTCTATTAGAAGAGAAAGATCTGCTTGTTTATCTTCGTGCTGCAAGTAACGAAGCTGTGCTAAACCATAGCCTGATCTAAAGAGCTGCTGCTGTGCGTCATAGGCCTCTTTTAAGGCGTTAGCGAAGTCAATAGCATCTCGTAGACGGCGTTCAGTTGTAGCTGTTTTGCCCCATTTATCTCCTAAATCTCTTGCTCCTTTCTCTAGGAAAGCAACTAAGAGATTAGATGCATCAGTCCATTTCGCCGCAAGAACAGGCAATTTCTTTGCCTCTTTTGAGTATTCTTCAGGCGTTATGCTTGGATCTCCTAACCTAACCTTGAGAGCAAAGAAGTCACTGTATCTCTCTACTGTTCTACCAACCAAAAATATAAACCTATCCATAAAGTGTTGAAAATCTCGTTGCTCGTCGTCTACGCTGCCTAAGCCATTCAGGAGTTCTTGAACTCCCTCTAAGCAACCAGGGGGATACAGCTGCTTTTCTTGTGCATCTTTCGATGTTGAATACATTGAACGAAGATACATCTTTAAGTCTCCTTGGTTTATGCCTTGAACCTCCGCTACTCGCACCTCCAAACTCTCGCTCGTATCTTCCCCTACAGGCGTCAGGCCCAGCAAAGAAGCTAATGTTCCTTCTGTTTCTGCTGCTTCTGCTGCTGAGGAATCCGCACCACCCTTACCATTATCAATCAGTTCATCCAGTAAGGAGTCAGCGCCGTCAGAGGCGAAGGAAGAACGAGCAGCCAACGCCACCGCCGCAGCTGCGACAGCCACCCCACGAGAAAAACGTAACATTGCTGCAGTTTTGTTGAAATTAAACAAAATTAAATTAATAACCAGCTCAAGAAAACAAAAAGATAAGAAGAATCAACACAAAGAAGAAACAAAAATCACGCGATCCTCTGTCGATTCCTCTTCCCTCCCAGACGCCAACAAGCAGACGCCAACTCTTGAGGGAAAGCAGTGCGATCCGCCGATAACTATCGAAAAGAATACGAATTAATAGAATACTTTAACTTAAATAAGTATAAAATAATCTTCAATTCCTTCAAAAGAACGTCATTAATGCAGGATCGCTCGAACAGCAGCCGCCTGGCTGGGTCCAGCCGTAGTAGCTGCTGCATCTCTGTTCAATGTTTGTACAGTTTCGGTAGTGTTTGTGTGTTGTTATTAGTAGCTTGATTTAATTTAATTTTTACTTCTTTTTAATGATTTTTGTTTGTTTTAAACTCTTTTCATCTCGCTGCATGCATACTTCCCCCCTTCCTTCCCTCGTTCACATTCTCGCTCAGGTTCGTCTTCCGGCCGGCTCATCTCGTTCGTTGCTTCTCAGTCTTCTGCATGCAGAAACAGCATATAATCTGCAGCAATTGTTTTAAAAAAAGATATTTGATTATATATTTTATTCAGTCGCTTCGTTCCCTTCAAGAAGATATATACATACCCTAGTCTACCCACCGCTGCTGCACGAGTGCAAACAAACACATCATCATCATAACATCAAAAGAAATATTTCTTCAAATCCCCCAACCACTTTGCCTCCTTCTTCAATCCGTTTCACTCGGCCTCTCTTATTAGCTTAGGGAGAAGAAGCAGCACAATACACCCAACTTTACGAACTTAGAAATATATATATATTTTCTTAATTTATATATATATATATATATATATATATGTATATAGCCCGGATACTATATATATATATATATATGTATATAGCCCGGATACTATATA
>NW_013548997.1:0-4713 GCF_000499425.1 Eimeria acervulina | reverse complement strand
ATCTGCCATCCCATAATTAGGCCGGCGGCCCTCTGCTATGCAGATGACGTTCTCCATGGAAAAGGCACCACAAGCATTAGTAAGTCCCCGCTGAAACGGATCAATGCAAACGCACTCTATGCTGAAATCAAGCAGATATCTTAGCAATCCTCTTCTTACAGCAAGAGCAACTGTGCTGCACGCATTTCCGTCCGGTCAGCCTACTGATAAAGGAATGTTTGCCCCCTTTAAGGCTTCAACTTGCATTGGAAATCCTGGCTGGAGCGCACACAACAGATCCGCAAGTCCACATACAAAACGCATATCGAATGTTGCCCGCCCCGTTTGAGGGAAACCTCCTTACAGTTGAAGAGAAAAATATAACCTTACCTCCGGCACATGGGGAGAGGCTTCGTACGGAGGGGGAGGCCCATCTGAGCAATACAGATAAAAGAACACACAAGCAAGAGTCTACACATAGCGTACAACAAGCCTGAGAAGGTATAGATAGCGTTCCCATGCCAAACAGGTGCTACAGCGTTAGCGGCAAGCCCTGAAAGTACTGTCAGGTGCCACCGATCATTGTGGCATTGTTCTCCAGCGTAAGGCGGACCATACCATCTGGATCGTGTAGCTGACGCGCAATTTCCTTCATGAACTCTAAGATCGGTTCGTAGAAAGATGGCTGGCGAGGAAGGCTATCTACAACAGATACGCGATGTTCCCTAGGCCCCACACAAAGAAAGGAGGCAACGAAAATCAGCTGCCCCACAAGCCGCATGTGAACTCTAAGATCGGTTCGTAGAAAGATGGCTGGCGAGGAAGGCTATCTACAACAGATACGCGATGTTCCCTAGGCCCCACACAAAGAAAGGAGGCAACGAAAATCAGCTGCCCCACAAGCCGCATGGACACTGAATTCGATATTCTAGAGGCCATCTCCAGAGCGAAAACATGCATGAATAAATAGAGTACTTGCAGCATAGCTGCAGGCTGGCGAAAATTAGAAAGTGCAACTCCCCCGGCGATCTCCCCTCCATAAGCAAGGACTACGCTTAAAAAGATTGAATGGCTGTGTGCAACCTAACAAGGTACAGGATGTTAAGGGTTTAAAAGGAAAACACCGTGTGCTCACTTTCGATCGATGACACCAACGATAAAATGCCCAGTGTGGCTCTTGCCCGTTGAGCCATCCAATTCCCGCAAAGGCGCTGACATGGCAAAAACCACCCTGTCAGCCACTAGAGCTCGTTTGACGCTTTCCTGAAAACACCATACCAAACAGAAAACAAAGCTGCTGCTCTCCTTCTCCCACACAAAAACACTAAAGGGCCCATTGGCGCTGGAAGTGGGCACACGCCTTCGAGATACAGCGAGAATGGGCAGAGTCATGCCGGGGGATCCCCAGCGATCTGTACCACCGGATGAGCACAGGCTGCTCAGTGAAACGGCTTACTGGGTTCACTTCTTGCACCCGATTGTCCGTCGCAAACAACTGCCAAGCAATGGAGATTTCCGATGGATTAAGCAAGGCGACAGCAGGTTGTCTGTACAAGCGAAAAGTAAAAGGGGAGGCATTCTTCACCACTCAATTTGCGCATTTGGCTTATTTGCATGCCCTGAACCTTCACAACTTCACTGTGCTTTTCTGCATGCCGTCAATATCCGCGTGGCTAGCATAAAAGACCCTGTGGGTAGCTCCCAGTCGACGCAACACCCTACGGCAATAAGCCCTGGTCACGATGCAAGCTGCGCAACTGGTCTGCCGTGCTCTACAAGGGCATTCAAGTGCTAAGGATTAACTCACAACCCTCGGGCGACCCGCTCGTCAATATGCTCCTGCACGAAATGGGAAAAAGCCCTCTCAAACCAGTGTGAGTGACTTGTCATAGGGCCTACTGAATACAAAGTCTAGGCTGATGCTGGTTTCCAGGCTCGACAGGCTCTGCAATAAGACTGCCACGTACAGTGACCATATTTGTGTATATTTGCAGCATCGTCACATCAAGCCACTCCCCAGTTAAGAAGTCAACAAGCATTCTCCTGAGGCAGCACGCACCCAGCCACAATGCACGCCAACAGTACATGTCTGTGCGGCCATTTGCGGCCATTTACCAAACTCTGCCCTATTTTTCTGGCCCCAGCCTACTGGGCATTATGTCAGAGAATGCGTCCCTCTAGGTATTATCATGCCTACTGTGTACGCTAGGCGATTCGAGCTTCTCCCATAGCCCTTTCAAATTGAGACAAGCGAAACAGCTGCAGCGATGCCAAGAAGGCCGTACCCATATACTTGTGCTGATTAGCTTACCTGGGAACATAAAAGCCTTGGACAGTGACTAGATCCTCAGGAGGACCTCGGAGGATCCCAACATAAGCTGCATGTATTCCAACACAACAGTCCGGAACAAATCGACCAGCCGCGACTGGATTCGTAGAATCTACCTTCCCGTAGAGATACCAAATGAGGATCGTAACTTACGTGCCAAGTCATCCGCGCTCAGTGAAAAAGGTTTCTCGAACATTGGCTCCGCGAGGCACGAGAGGAGCGTTGGAACAGCCTGACAGTACCACCCAACCCAGCGGAGCTTCACATCCGAGATAGCTTATAATCCCCATAAAACCAAGTGGAAACCCCACCTACTGTCTCGGCTCACAACCCTTGTGCCGCCCCCCCCCAAGCACTGCGGGTTTGGGACAGCGAAGACCTACGGATTCTTCCGGCTTCTCTTCCACAGTAGCTGGAGGTTTTACGTCCGACTGCTCTGCAGCACCACCCAATTGCCCTGCTTCTTGCTGGGCCATGTCGTCTTTTGGCTCCTCCTCGGATTCATCTTGGGCTACCGGTGCCACGGGAGCCTGCTGCTGTGGCAGCGTACCTTCCAGCACAGGAAAACCTCCTGAATCCGCTGGAGGAACGTCCTCATATCCCTCCTCACTGTCAGATTCTTCTTGCGCGCCCGTCTCAGCCGTATGGACTACCTCCACCTGCCCTTGTGCTTCCTGTACTGGAGAAGGGCTTACACCCCATGAAGGTTCTGCCTCCCCGCTGGCGTCCGCAGGTTCGGCTTGAGGACCGCTTTCTGGCAAGCGTACCTCCTGCTTCCCTGGTTGGTTGTCTTCTAAAGCAGCAACTTCAGCCGTATGACGGGGATCCTTTGAGCCCTGTACTTCTGGAGAGGCAGGCACATCATCATCATCACTGACCTCTTCCAATTCCTCCTCTGACTCCGAAAAATCTTCCTCTTCGTCAGCAGGAAGCTCAGGCAAAGAAGATCCCTCCGCAGGTGCCTCTTGCCCGGGCTTTGGTTCTTCGGGCTTAGAAACATCTAAGGCCAAAATGGGCACAAGTGTGCAACCCCGCGAACTATCAGCACTACTGGGACGCAGCAGTACCGCTAACAAACAGCCTCTAAGGTACATTCGTGCATTCTAAGGCTGCTCTAGTTGTAATAACCTGCACTCACCATGACTTGGTGGCGTTAATTCACCAGGCTTTGAGGGCTGTGGGAGCTCGCTCCTTCCCAGCTGGACATGCGCAATGAGAGCACCCACGACAAATATGACCAGCAGGGCATTCAACAGCGCGCCCTTCAACTTTGAAGATCCCTTTGCATACTCCGACGTGCGGGTGATCGTTGAGGTGTCGTTTGAAGATGCTTCGGATTCAGTGGCCTCCGTCGGTGACTCCTCCACGCCACCCTCCGCTTCGGCCACCAGTGGCAACTCTTCCCCAGCCATTCTGTCTATGTTCTGACACTCAGACAGCTTCGCCAGGGGTGTGTGGGCCGGGAGGCGTGGCGTTGCTGCAACTGCTACTACGCGGAGGGGAAAAGCTGTACAGAAATCACAACAGTCGCGGCATCGAGCCAACAGACAGATACCTGGATTCTAGCCGCGCTGCAAAGAAAAAAAGGAAATGATGAGCACTCCCGCCCCTTATTTGCTTAGCTGCTACTGCAGCAAATGTAGAAACAGAGACGAGAGCAGCCGTTTCCACTCAATTCCTTGCTTTTCAAGTTGCTGAGCAAGCCCGCAGTCACAGTGAATACGCGCTGCCATGTGAACAAATGCTGTTCCGCCGCCGTAGTGGTGCAGAATGTGCCAGGGCTTCACAACGGAAGGCAACGAAACAAGACAATCCGTGCCTTTTGTGGCACAATGAAGCCAAATGCCGTCATGGAGGGGCGGCATTCCCCAAAGCTGAAGACGAAGGAGTTAGAACCATGGCACATAAAGGTACCAAAACTCCCTCAGCATAACTGTATATAAAAATTATACAACGTTGTGCAGATAGATCTTAGTTGCTTGCCCTCATGCAATCGACCAAAAGAGCCCTGGCTTCCGTTCCCGCCAAACGGGTCAACAGATCGACGCAAAAGCACCCGTAGGCCCTGAGCTAGCAGCTAAGATTAGTGCTTTAAAACGTAATGGAAGCGTAATATATTGATGCGCCCATGGTTGCTACTACAGCCTGCACATTATTTCGGCTGCAAACATTGGCTTTCCCGGTGATGCTCAGTGCTGGATACTGGTGGACCCCAAAAGGCGAGGGACCGAACGGGAACGGATTCTTACTGCAAACGTGTCAAGCTATGCCTATTCTCCACAGTATATTACTTGAGTGACAGTATTGGGATATTTTTCGGCTAACAGCGATAACTGTGCGTATTTCCGTAACTAACTGGTAACTATGCGTATTTCCGTACCTCCTGACTATTTCTGTGGCGCACC
>NW_013548998.1:0-4329 GCF_000499425.1 Eimeria acervulina | reverse complement strand
ATATATTTATATATATATATATATATATATATATTTATATGTATGTTGTTTATATGTATATTGTGTATTGTATATTATATATATATATACACGTATACATACACATATATATATATGTATTTATATACGTATACATGTATATATATGTATATATAAATATATATATATATATATACGCAAATGCATACAATGTAAATATATATATATATATATATATATACATATATGCATATATATATATATGTCCTATACCCCACAACTAACAAACAAATGCAAATAAAACGCATACTCTGTTTGTTTATTTAACTGTCTCTGCGCTGTCTCTTCCTTCTTCTTTTTCTTTCTTTGTCTGTTTCTGTCTCTGTTCATGTCTTTAACTCTCTCTCTCTCTCTCGGTCTCGCTGTTCTACAATATTTTTTGTATTTAATAATAATATTTAATAATAATATCAAATAATATATTAAATAATAATATTAAATAATAATATTTAATGACAATATTAAATAATAATATTAAATAATAATATTTAATGACAATATTAAATAATAATACTTAACGATAATATTAATATTTAATAACAACATTAAATAACAATACTATATAAACTATCTAAACCCTAAACCCTAAAAATAAAACTATAAAACTATTAAACAAAAGAAGTTATTACCTTTAAACAAATCTCTTAAAGGTTCTAAGACTTTCAACTTCATTCTCTCCGGTAAACCACCGACATTATGATGAGTTTTAATTGTAGTAGAGGGGCCTTTATAAGAAACAGACTCTATTACATCTGGATAGAGTGTTCCCTATACACCCCACACGCACAGCAAACAATACACATAAAACAATAATATTGCTGTCTACCATTGTAATAAAACTATTATCTTATAATCGACAATATTCATCGATTTGGGTTTATGATATTAGGGTTTATTATTAGGGTTTAGGATTAGGGTTTATTATTAGGGTTTATTATTAAGGTTTACTGGTGTTTATAAATAGGGTTTAAGGTAAGGATTTAAGATTAGGGTTTAAGATTAGGGTTTACGATTAGGGTTTACGATTAGGGTTTACGATTAGGGTTTACGATTAGGGTTTACGATTACTTGCAAGAGGAGGGTGCCTTCAACAGGAATATTTTTTTTTTGTATTGCCTCCTCAAAGACATCAATAAACAAACCGCCGATAATCTTTCTCTTCTTCTCGGGGTCAGTTACACCTTTTAAAGCAGCAAAGAAGCGAGAGCTTGCGTCAATACACTCTAAAGATATACTAGGAAAGCTCTGCTTTAATGCATGCATCGTCTCTGTTGCTTCATTCTTCCTATGCAGTAACAATATCGTACAACGCAAACAAACAAACACACATACACATACACATACTATTTAAAAACCCTAAACCCTAAACCCTAAACCCTAAACCCTAAATACTCAACATGCAAAACCCTCTGATCAGGTTTTAGTTTGCTTGTTTACAGGTCAAAGCATTCTCATGTGTGCAGCATCAGACGCAGCAGCAGATGCAGCAGCAGATGCAGCAGATGCAGCAGCAGATGCAGCAGCAGATGCAGCAGGATCAGCAGCAGCCGATTCAAAGGCCTTTAGCTACACCCATCAACACGTAGTCCAGTATATAACTAAACACTAAATAAACAAACGCATAAATAAATAAATAAATAATAATGCATAAGCTGTATGACAGATGAATAAAGGAGTAAATATCTTACCTAAGCAGCCCCGTATCGATGAAGAAAGCATGAAAGTTGCTGCCGATAGCCCGGTGCAGCAGCGCAGCAGCAACAGTTGAGTCAACCCCTCCTGATAGAGCTCCTACAACAGGCCTATTACCGATTTGCTGCTGCAGCTGCTTTATCTGCTGCGGTAAGAACCAATGCATGCACCAAGTTAGCTCTAAGCGGCAAACTCGCTGCAAAAAGTTTGTTAAAAGAGACACCCCACAAGCTGAATGCGTTACTTCTGGGTGAAATTGAAGTGTATAGACACCCAAAGAAGGAGAAGCAGCAGCAACATATCGGCAGGTAGATGTTGATGCAAGTGCCTGAGCGTATATACAGCATAAGCAACAAATAATAATTAACAGTTTATAATAATTATTATCTAATTATTAACAAAATAATTATTCTATATATATATCATCAAACACATCAAATACCCCAAGGGAGAAAACGCAAAAAGACAAACACTCAACATCAAATATTAAAACAAACAAAATGCATGCATGCATGCATGCATGCGGTATCTTGAGCTGCATAGCACCGTAAATAAAGGATGAATGCATAACATACACTGAAGTAAGGCGTTAGATCAATGCATGCATGCATACATGCATATATGGATGAAGTAGACTAAAGGCAAGGGAGGAGATGTATGCATGCAATGTGCATGCAGATTGCATGCATGCATGTTACATGCATATTGCACGCATATTGCATGCACATTTGCATGCACATTTGCATGCAGATTGCATGCATATTTGCATGCATTTGTTTCTTACAGTGAAAGAAGAGGGGAGCTGTTCTACTTTATCACCATGACTCATCCAGACAGGCACTTCAGGGCCCTTAACCCCAAAGAAAAGATCTCCTAGAGATGGTGGTGCTGCTGCATGCGCTGCAGGTACCTGCCAGGGGTCTCCTGTTGCTTCTGCTGCAGCATCTGCTGCTTGAGTTGCTGCTGTTGCAGCAGCAGCAGCAGCAGCAGCATCCATCAGACAAGGATCTTCAGGTAAAGGACATAGAGATATCATTGTCTTACCGAACTCTCGAGGCCCTTCACCAACTATTCTACCTCCTAACTGATAAACAATTTCTTGCATACCGTAACAAATGCCTAACATCGGCACTTGTTTCTGCTGCAGCAAATTCCATACATCGCGCCGTATATGAGGGGCATCTGCTTCATACACAGATGCAGGGCCTCCGCTTAGCACAACTGCTGCAGGTCTTGCTGCTGAAATCTCCTGAAAGCACCACATGCAGAAGAGAAGAAGAAGAAATCAAATTGAATGCCAAACCTGTACATACATACATCTCGAATTAACACCAGTAGCAGCAGCACTATCAGTTGTTGCTCTTGCTGCTGCTGCTGCTGCTCTATGCATGATTGCTTTGTTGTTGCTGTTTGGATATTTGGGGTGTATAGGCACCTCAACTGTTGCAGTACATGATAGAAGCTCGGAGTATACGCCGATGCTGCGCAGTCTTCTGACTATCAGGCGAGAAAATTGGGAGCCGAAGTCAAGAACGAGAACAATATGTTTCGAAGGCCTATTGTTGCCTTCATCCATTCCATTTTTAATTGAAGAAACCGTCATTGTTCATGAGATCAGCTTCACTTCAATGAAGCCTTTGTTTGTTGCGCAAGTTCTTGAGCAGAAACCCTCAGCCGTAACCCGGAAACACAGGGAGCAAAAGAGCAATTAAAAAGGAGTAAAACCAATAAGAAGAAGAAATTAAGATGCAAATATACGTTAAAACCAAAGAAGAAACAAAGACACACTCAAAACTCATTCAGATTCCGTTCAAGAATGCCTCCGTCTGAACTTGAGGTGTATGTGCAGCTACGATCATGTGGGGGAGGCGGCGGCGATTAAGCGGTAAATTGCAATGAAAAAAGAATTTTAAAGAAACTAATTTAAATAAATACATTTGTATTTATAAACCCAGCAAGAAGAACATTAAAAAAATCGTTCTTCTCCCTTAACACCTTCTTTCTATGTTTCTCTTGCTCGACCGTTTCTAACGAAGGCATTCAAGTTTTGTTCAATAACAGTCTACTGGTGCATTTCTCTTCTTAAATTAAAAATAAATAAAATTTTCCCTCTATTAATTTAATTTAAACAATTAAACTATATTACTTTATCGTTGTCTTCCCTCATCATTCTTCCTCTTCGGCCGCAGGAAGCGCTGACCACGTTATCTCTGTTGCAAACAAATTGGTGTATAAATGATTATTAAACTAACTTTGTGCTAATTATTCGATTAATTTTTTAAAGAGTCTTAAATTAGTATTAAATAATTACAGTATTAACGTCTAAATTAACAAAGATCTTTATTTTATCATGGTTGTTGTACCAGTATAGATTGCCGCTACAAGACAAAACAAAGCTTCTCTTCTTCTTGTGTTAAATAAATATTATTGTATTTTAAAGATAGAACCGGAATTATTATACAAAACAGCAGAAGGTAGGAACCTCACTAAAAAGCAAGAAAAAACAACACGTATTATGGATATAAACGTTATGTTTATGTTTTCCCAGAATGTACATATATATACAATGCATATATATATATATATATATATATATAT
>NW_013548999.1:0-5999 GCF_000499425.1 Eimeria acervulina | reverse complement strand
CACTAAACGATACCGTTTATCCCACCCATTGTCCATGTGCTAACACCGCTCACAGGAAAGAACAGTATACTGGAGGAGGGCCATCGAGCCTGTGGAACCCCCTGTGCTGGCTGCCGATTGATGCAGGCCGTGGTGGCTACCAACTATTTTTCCTTCATCTCTGCGTGGCCAACTCGACTTCATTCTCGGTTACGCATATGAGAGCAGAGAAGAGGACACACTTTCTTCAAAGATGAACTGCTCATGGTCTCGCCGTTATTCCCAAGTAGATCTTAAATGAGCAGAATATGAAGTAGAGCTACACAAAAGAGATTAAGTGTAAAGCCAACCACTGAATCTTTTTAACCGCAAAAAGTACGAACTACAGCAAGGATTGCGCCAAGCTCACTCCTCTCGCTGGCACTTTCCCAGCGCATCCCCAAGGGGAAAAAGAGAGTTGGCACCCCAAGGGGGAATTCTCGCAATGTGCTTGGTGGGAGAACCTCAAGTTGATTGGGCATGCCAATAAGAAAGGAAACTGAAAAGCGAGCCTCTGCCATTGCTCTAGTGGCACCATAAAGATATAGAAAAACGCACTTGCTGCGATAGAGAGATTGCATCTTCCAGTGGACGCCCGTGTCATAGGATTTCCAGTGTCTGCGTGCACCATAAGTCCGCTGTTGGAGTCTCTACAGCGCTACAGTATGCGATTTGGAGTGTAAACTAACCTCCTGCGTCATGTTTTACACTGAAAACAACCGAGTAACCTCTGCTCTTATGCACAGTCAGATGCATCGCAAGCCACTAGAAGGCACTCAGTGGGATGAGAGCATACAGCAAGCGTCAGACTTACTGCAGCGTCACTAGCACGTGCGCTATTTCCTACCCCAAGAAAACTGCACCAGTGAAGCGGGAAACGAACGTCCTGGATATTTGAGCGGCCACAGCACCTATGTTCAAAGCTGTGGCGGATCGGCAACTTTCGTACGCGTTTTCCTCTTCCTGTCAGCAACATTCCGCACAGTGTGGTTATCAATACCCATTTCAGCGCTCTTCAGAACCGTGCGGACGCATGCCGTACTATCAAGTTTGTGACTCACTAACTGTGAGCACATTTAAGAACTGATGATCCAGCTGGATGGTACGACAGCAAGTGCCGCCTATCCCTTTGCTATACACCCGTATTGCGACTTGGGGAAGTAATGCTACGGCTGTTTTTATATGAGGAAACGAACGGAACAAAAGCGAGGTCTGCTCCTCGACGGACTGCCTGTGGACAAGACCACAACCCAGCAAAACGTTGTCCCAATGCGCGCCTTGTTTTCCTGTCGTGCTTTAGATAGCAGGATGCACTACCACCTTCCTCCCGTCAGCTGCGAAACGGTGAATTTGCCCAAAGATAGATGCTCCACTGTAGAAGATTACATCCCTCGCAACAGTTATATGAAAGATTACGCCCCTCGCAACATTTGTTTTCTCACAGATAAACTTACTTCCTGAGTCCCCTTCCAACAGGGCTAAGCCTGCAGTATGAAGCCCCCCAACTGAGTCCTGAATGGCGAATTCACGGATAGAGCGTGCATCTGGTGCAAATAATGGCAATAAGCCTATGGCTGCTGACAGGGCGGATCCAGTAAGGCGTGAAAATTGAACAGGCTTTCGAATTTCGGGCCATGCCAGGCATTCGAAATAGAAAGAGAAAACACGCAAATGCCTGTGGATGAACCTCAATACGAAGGCAGACGGACTTTCTGATGAAAGCAAAAGCCTGTCCCGGCTGGCAACGGCCGTCGTCCGGACAAAAACAAACTCCGCCTTTCAAAGGTTGAATTGCATTTAAAGGCGGTTAGTTCCTCCGCACGTACGCAGGAAGCAGAATGCTACGTCAGTTTCACTCTCTCGGATTCGACTAAGCGCGCACCTCCTGTTTGAACGGGAGTGGTAGCATCCTAGACATTCCTAGGGAGCAGGCAAAACAAAATAAGACGTCCCTTTCTTTGTTTGACAAGAGCTTAGGCACAAGCTCCAGTCAAACGCAGGCTAAGGCGAAACTGCCCAACACGGAACTACACGACACAAGGAAAGAAGCTCTAGCCGCATCGGCATGCATATGGGTATGCACTTGTCTAAACAAACGCACCTCCTGTCGAAAATGTTGGACCAAGAATGTAGCGGATTGCAGCAGGTAACGGGTGTGCACTTGCGGTGAAAATTTCACCAGTATACACAAGGGGCAGCCAATGTAGCCTGCTCGATACGTAGCAATATACGGTTTCACACCTAGTGAATTGCACGCAATTGCTTAAGATGCTAACATGTCGGAACAGCAGGAGTCGGTGCGGGGCCGCACTTGCTGGTGAGATGGTACGACCACTCTTATTTCACCACGTCGCAGACTAGCGGTTCCTACAGGGAGGCTTGACCCAAACGGGCGACTGTGCCACCCTCACTCTACAGAAACGAAGCAAGAGCGTGATTCAGTCTCGCCACCCTGATGCAACAGACAGAGCATGCTCGAGGGCTTCAAAAGCCATAGTTGCACAGCGCGGTACCCAAAAGCCACACTTTAAATGCTTCAAAGATGCACAATCAACAATCGCGTCTTCTTCTCATCCGTCCATCGCCGGTAGCCGGTATGTTTTGCTGTGAGCATGTCGCTACGTCCAGGCTTGGGTGTTTGCTGCACTCGATTATAGAGTCTCTCTGTTACCCACCAGCAAGATGGGAATGCTCCCATCCCCACCCTCATAAAAACTCAAGTGCCTAACACGAATGCCCAGTGCGCGTGTGGCTTGTGGAGAAACACACGAGCTGAGTGGACAAAAATGCATCGCAGCTAGGCAAAAAACTCAGGCAAAAAGATGGTATCCCTAAATATTGTCCAAAATTTGCCGCACAGAAAACACAGCACCAGTTTGTCATGAGACCCGAGTCCCTGCGAAAGCTTCGCTGCACTGGGACGTGCTGCTAAAAGGAGGGCACAACTGCCCCAGTGATAATCCGCACTATGCCACCCGCGCTGCATCATCTTACAGCAACATCCTGCTGCCGTACCCTCTATCAAGAACGTCGCCGTAACTGCAGTCCAGCCAATTCCAAAATCATTTGCATCTAGATAACTTATCTGAATAGCGACACCCTGATGCACAGGCATGATCGTAGGTGTTTGCAACTTGGCTTACTTCCTGCAGTGACAGGATCAACGACATCAGAGCAAGTGAAGAGCTCTACAGTGACGGCCATGGACGACTACATGGCTTCCTAGAGCAGTTGCGAAGCATCTTGCGTGCCGTTTTTGTTCTGTGAACCTTTACTTCTGTAGACTGAACGCCAGCACGAAAACTCAGTAATCTCACAATCCAGGTGAGATAGTGCAGACTCATCCTCCTGAACCATGTCCTTGCTTCAGGGAATGCGGTAAGGGGTAGGCAACACGAACTTTCTGTGAGACCCCAACTCATCTGCTTAATATCCAACGAAGAATCCATGCCTCCATCAATATCGACAGGGGGATCTTGTCACAGGGTTTTCTGAAGTAATGCGTATCGCGTACATCCCTACAGTATACAAGGAGCTGGACAACACAAGTTCTGCAGCATTAATATGGTGGACTCGCGCATAATGCAAGCGACCCCCTGTAGCTAATGTCCGCCAAGCCAGCCACACCACTGTGCCACGAAAACTAGTTGTGCTCCCTGATTACCGTGTGCGTCACTTCTCGAGACCACCTCTCATTGAGGTGTGCTCAGAAGAGGCTGAATTCATTCTTTTCATTGAAACAAAAAGCCACCAAGTTGGCTTTCAGCATGCAACTGTTCGCGTAAGTGGAAAAATATCCTAACATTAACAACTGCAGCAACAGTCCTGCCTGTATCTCAACTCAAACTAGATCGCCTGCTGCAACGCAGCGCCAAGCCTATCCTCTGCCTCGAAGCAAGTCATAGGACCACAGCAGCACAAGCAGCCGATGCTTTCAGGGACGCACAAACTACACAGATGCATTAATGCATGCACTGGCAGCAATCTTCAACAAGGCTCGGGTGGCATTTCTTCTTCATGCTGTTGGTCCTTGCCAACTGTATGCCAGCTGGCCTTGCCAACTGTATGCCAGTTGGCATGTGTTGATGCCCCTATTACGAATGTGTAGTTCGCTAGATCACGGGCACAAATCCACACTAGATCCGGCGCATGTATGGCATAACCCTTGCCAGGAGTGAAGTCCCTCAAGATTCATGGCAAAGCCCCCCCAACCTTGCTACAAGTGAACACACTCGAGCCGGCATTCAATGCCACCAATCCACAGGGCAGAAGGAAGTGCAGCTGGCGCATCGGATTCACGAGGAAAACAAGCATCGTCGACTCGCCCGAGCAGTATGTGTGAACTAAATGATAGAAGAGCGTACCAACTGTTTCATCGACTACCCCTTGGTCAGTATTAATCATCCGCAAGCCGCAACTGCTTGATTTATTGGCCCTAACTGCAACAGCAAATGTCAGGAACCTGGAGTAGGCGACTAAACGACCTTTTATGAACAAGCCATAAACGGACTTCCTGAGTTCCAAAAATGCTAGTTTTTGCGCAAGCTGTCGAGAACAGGATCATCCAAGTGTCGCCGCAGTGCCGCGCGACAGAACCATAGATCTAGAGGCGTGTTTAGCTTTCTTTCCCCGATTCCATTCGTTGCCGGATTGAATCAAAAGCATACATTATATCTACCTATGTGTAGCAGTTGTTCGCATATGTACGTCCTTCTGCTTGGGGCCCCTTAAGTGAGGCATCCACGCACAAGCTATGTTCGTCACAGTAGCGCAATATGTGAGACACAAAACGTACGCTTGGAGTTTCGGCAACAATCGCGGGAAAAAATGTACCGAACTACTTTTGCAGTGGCGGAGGGGAAATGCGCTCTACCTATGGTTTGTTGCGCATCCTCCAGCAGCAATACGTAAGCTGGTTGCCATCTATGCAGGGAGGGACCTGTTCTGTGGAAGGTTGCCTCCGACGAGATAGTTGGCAGCAAGGAGGCTGAGGAACACTATTTGCGCGCACTGCCTGAGCCGATTAGTAACGCAGTAATGTCGTTCACCTTGGGGGCGTATATATTTGGGCGTTGCGCAGCGGGAGCCAGGCTCCTTGCTGTCTGCTCTGAATAGCTTTCCTCATCTATGATCCATACAGATCGAACTTCATCAGCTTGCTACTGCGCCATGACAATACCCAGAGGATTAGAGGATTACTAAAATTCCGTTGCAGACGGACTTCCTGGGCACGAAGAGTTGCCGCGAAGACACGGCTTACCTGTGTCCCTACTCGTTTCCCATTATAGAAGGCCCAAACAGTACAGAAGCGCTACACGAATTCTTATCACCAATGACGCACGCGCTGAGGACACGAGGAGGTTCAGAAGGCCGCCCTGTTTCACACTCCGAAGTCAGGGAATGCAAGGCGTACGCGTGCTCGCTTGAATGCGATTTATTGCAGGTGCTTGTTGACGTATCCAGCAACTGCACTGAAGTGTAAGGCGCGCACGTAATGCTCCCGCCTTGCCCTTTTTTGAAAAAACTAGGCGAGATATCAGGAGGTGCTGTCTGCCTGATCCTGCTTGGCAGTGTGATGAATGCTGGAGGCTTCGGCGAGTGGGGCGTACGTGCTGTGCGGCATGCAAAAGCATCTCGAATAACATTCAAGCACCGACCCGTTGCCAAATCACCTGTCCAAGAAATGAAACATGTAAGTCATTCGACGCAGAAAACCTAGACTGACGAAAAATTACGAAGGGCAAAACGTAAGTAGGCCTGCCTGAACCATATGATGCGCGAGCTTACGGCCTGCTTGCAGAGCAAGGAACATTCTTTCAACCCGCGTCAGTGCCTCAGTAAAGAATTTATTCGCAGCGGGTCGTGATCCGCTAACTTCAGAAGCAGACTGCCCGTCCACCCTAAGCAGGAGATGACAGGTTGGTCGCCACTTGCCGATCGCGTAATTCTTCGTGCGACATTAGTGTGACGCATTGGCCCCA
>NW_013549000.1:0-4626 GCF_000499425.1 Eimeria acervulina | reverse complement strand
CAGCTGCTGCTGCTGCTGCTGCTGCAGCTGCTACTGCTGCTGTATAGTGTCTATATGGCGCATCGTACTAAAGCGCTGCTGCTGCATTTCTTTCTCCAAATAGCAGCAGCAGCAAATACTGCTGCTGCTGCAGCAGCAGCGGCGGCAGCAGCAGGGTGTACTCATTTACCCGGTTTTGGTGGGAGGTTTAGTAGAAGAAGCAGCAGCAGCAGATGCTGCTGCTGCTGCTACAAAGGAACGAACTTAGTCAAAGTTCCGACGGCTTTCCCCGCTAGCTAGCTAGCTAGCCAGCTAGTTACAGCTAGCTAGCTGTAGCTAGCTAGCTGTAGATACATAGGTACAGCTAGCTACAACTAGCTGTAGCTTTAACTAGGTAATAGTCGCTAGACGTTGACAGCTAGCTGCAGCTAGCTACAGCTAGCTAGTCATGGGTAGCACGGTGCGCACAACTTTAACGTAGCCCTTTCCCAGCAGCTAGCTAGCTAGCTAGCCGTCTAGCTAGCTAGCTAGCCGCTTAGCTTGCTGGGGTGAGAGAAGGGCCCCACCTCCTCGAAGGAGGCGTGTTCGCTGCTGCTGCTGCGACTGCTTCTGCTGTAGCAGCAGCAGCGGCAGCGCGAGACAGCTGCCTGTATACACCTGAATGGAAGCTGTTTAGTTCTCCTCTGGTTGTTGCTGTTGTTGCTGTTGAAGCTGCTGCTGCAGTGACTCTATTTGCCTCTGCAGCGCCGCCAACTGCTCCTGCTGCTGCTCCAGCTGCTGCTTCTGCTGCTGCAGCTGCTCGCCGCTACCTGCTCCATTTGCTGCAGCGGTCAGCGCACTAACGACAGTAGTTAGCATTTGCTCACCATCACCTTCCTGCTGCTGCTGCTGCTGCTGTCCCCGCAGCTGCCTCCTCTGCCGCCGCTGCTGCTGCTGCTGACTACCGCTGCTCCCACCATTAAATATATGCTGCAGCACACGCATCATTGCATCTGCTGCATTCTGATCCCTCCTCTTTGCTGCAGCTCCTCTCTTGCTTCTTCTTCTTCTGCTGCTGCTGCTGCTGGTTGTTCCGTAGTAGCTGCTGCTGCTGCTGCTGCTGCTGCTTCTTCTTCTTCTGCTTCTGGCGCTCAATCCCCCCAGAGCTCCCCACAGTACTCGCATAGGTCTGTTGCTGTCGTTGCTGTCTGCTGCAGCTGCAGCAGCAGCAGCAGCAGCTGCAGCAGCAAGAAGAGTAGATAGACGCTCTGCGCAGCGACGCACCGATTCATCTGAGAGAGAAGGGGTCTCCCCCCTTTCTACTATCTCCAACACATGCTTTAAATCTTTTGCTGCAGGTGTGTCTGCTGCTGCTGCTGCTAGCTGCTGCGCTTGCTTCATTGCCTCTTCATATACAGTCTGCAGCTGCTCCTGAGCCTGAGCCCCTGCAGCAGCAACAGAAGCAGCAAGCTTCTCTGTCTGCTCCTCTGCTGCAGCAACTGCTGCTGCTGCACTTGCTTTTGCTGCTTCTGAAATCCCCTTAAGCTCCCACAGCCCCAGCGCTTCTCCTGCCTTATCTTCTTCCTGCTGCTGCTGCTGCTGCTGCTGCTGCTGCTGCTGCTGCTCATCATCATCTTCATAGTTCGGCCCTTGCCCCACGGACATCAGAGACGCAGCAAAGGCTTTTCCTGCTGCTTCTGCTGCTTCTGCTGCAGCAACCAAGCTGCTGAGACCCCAGCTCCCGTCTGCTTCACCATTGCTGCTGCTGCTGCTGCCTGCAGCAGCAACACCAAAGTCGGCGTTCTCTTCTTGCTCGCCCTCTCCGCCTAATCCCCCAGAAGCAAGAAACTCTTCAAACGATAACTCTTCTTCTTCAACAGGCTCCTGCTGCTGCTGCTGCTGCTGCTGCTGCTGCAGCTTGTCGCGCAGCGGGATATCAGTGTGTGCTGCTGCTGCTAATGGGCCTTCAAGGGCCGTAGCAGCAGCAGCAACAACGCATACCAGCAGCAAACTGCGCATCCCTCCTCTCTTTAGAAACAACAGCCAGCGCCAAGCAGCAGCAGCAGCGGCAGCGCCAGCAGCAGCAGCAGCAGAGGCCGCTAACACAGCTGCAGCGTATGACGGCTGTTTTTGCTTTAAATGAGATTCTGCTGCTGCTGCTGCTGCAGCAGCGGTAAGGCCCCTTTGATCGAGACGCTGCTTGCGGCAGAGAGCAGCGACACCAGCAGCAACAGCAGCAGAAGGAGCGGCAGCAGCAGCAACTGCAGCTCCAGCAACAACAGCAGCAAAGAGAGAGATGCAGAGATATCAAAGCTCAGCTAAAAACAATTAAACAAAAAAACAAACAAACAACCACTGCAGAGAGCGAAGTAATATGTAACAGGGATCTCTCGACTCCCAAGGAGCAGCAGCAGCAGCAACAGCAACAGCAGCAGCAGCAGCAGTAGCAGCAGCAGCAGCGGCAGCAGCAGCGGGACTGCAGCCACTGCGGGGCCACCCGCAGCCGCAGCAGCAGCAGCAGCAACAGCAGCAGCACGAGTGCTGTGTTGAAGTATTTTGCTTCAGCATTTAATTAGAGAGGAGATTCTGCTCTTCAAAGTATGTTTTTTTCTGCTGCTGCTGCGGTGTTGATGTCTCCATGTGCTGTTGCTGCTGTTGCTGCTGCTGCTGCTGCTGCTGCTGTTGCTGTGGTGGGGAGGTGTGTTCTGAGTAAATGTTTTGATTTGTTGCTGCTGCTTAAGAGCCCCTTTGTATATAATATATTTCTTTTGTAGAAATTTTACGACGGGAAAGAGAAGGAAGACTTCTCTATGCCTGCTGCTGCTGCTGCTGCTGCTGCTGCTGCTGCTGCGGGGTATGCGTGGGGTTTGCTGCGTTGGTGAGGGTATATTTTTATGTCTTTGTTTTTATTTGTAAGCTGCATTTGGACATTTTTTTGTGTTTCTTTGTTGCAACAGCAGCAGCAACATCTGGTGGTGCTGCTGCAGTCGTTCGTGAGTGTGCTTGGTGCTGCAGTGCGTCGTGCTGCTTTTGCTGCTGCTGCTGCTGAAACCAGTTTGAAATAGGAATAGAAATGAATATGAATATAAAAATATATTAATATATATATGTACATGTGTGTGTATATATCTGTATGTATGCATGCAGGACCTCTCTTTGCCTCCCTCTCTTGCAGCAGCAGCAGCGCAGCAGCAGCAGCAGCAGGCGCATCAACAGCAGCAGCAGCAGCAGCAGCAGGATTAAGAAGAGCAGCAGGAAGATTATAAAGACGATGGCTTCATCAAGACCTTGTGTAGGTGTATATGATGTGGAGGGTAATCAGTGCGGCACGTGTGTAATGCCTTCAGTATTTTCAGCAGCAATACGTCCGGACTTAGTAAAGTTTGTTCACGTGAATATAGATAAAAATAAAAGACAAGCATATGCTGTTTCAATCAACTCAGGGTATCAGAGCAGCGCTGAGTCGTGGGGTACAGGTAGAGCTGTTGCTAGAGTCCCTAGAGTAAGAGGTGGAGGTACACATAGAAGCGGTCAAGCAGCATTCGCCAATATGTGCAGAGGCGGGGGTATGTTTGCACCGACAAAGACGTGGAGACGCTGGCATAGAAAGGTTAATGTTACATTAAAGAGACATGCTGTTGCTGCTGCACTTGCTGCTGCTGCTCTACCTCCGCTTGTTGCTGCTAAAGGACATGCTATTGATGACATACCTGAGCTACCTCTTGTTGTTGCAGATGCTGCTGAAGAAATTAATAAAACTAAAGCAGCATTAAAACTTCTTAAACAACTTGGATGTGCAGCAGATATTGATAAGGTTCTAAGCAGCAAAAAAATACGTGCTGGTGTAGGCAAAGCTAGATCAAGAAAATATAAACTTAAGAGGGGCCCTCTGATAATATACAAAGAAGATAAAGGTATTGTAAGAGCATGCAGAAATATCCCCGGTGTTGAATTATGCGATGTTAGCAGATTAAACTTATTATTATTAGCCCCTGGAGGCGTGCTCGGAAGACTATGTTTATTTAGCGAGAGTGCCTTTACATACCTGCAGAAGATATTTTGTCATAATAAGCATGTACCTGCAGATACACCCGAAGAAGGCATCAAGACAGATTATAATATTATTAAACCTCAACTTCTTAATGCAGATTTGTCTCGAATTATTAATAGCACTGAAGTACAAGCAGTGCTTAGGCCAAAGAGAAGAGGTACGGCTAAGAGGCGTCAGCATAAGAATCTATTAACTAATGCTGCTGTTCATAAGAGAGTTAACCCTGCTGCTTCAAACCTGAAGAGATTAGCGAAGCTGCAGCAGACAGAGGGGACCAGAGCAAGAGATATAATCCTTAGAAAGAAGACAAAGTGCAGAGAAGAGAGAAAGAAGCACCGAAAAGCAGCAAAGGCACGCATGCAGCAGATCCTGCAGCAGTTCAGCGACACTGCAGCAGCAAACATAGCAGCAACAAAGGAGCAGCAGCAGAAACAGCAGCAGCAGCAGCCACAGCAGCAGTCTTAAACGCCAGCATATCTACATCACATCGCCTCAAACATATTCATCTCCTAAAAGCAGCAGCAGCGCAACAACCACCACTTGCTGTTGCTGCTGCAGCAGCAGCAAAACTTGCTGCAGCAGCTGCAGCACCAGCAGCATTTGCTGCTAACTTTTGC
>NW_013549001.1:0-5817 GCF_000499425.1 Eimeria acervulina | reverse complement strand
TATATATATATATATATATATACGCCTCGCTGTGTGCAAAGCAAATTGCTGCAGCTATGGCAGAGGTGAGGAGACACCTCAGGTGTCTGTACATAATATATATATATATATATATATATATCTGTACAGAGAGAGAGTGAGATTTAAATGCACTTGTAGATACATATATATATCTATCTATTCCTCGCTGTGTGCGAGGCTAATTGCTGCAGCCGCTGCAGAGGTGAGGAGACACCTCAGGTGTCTGTCTCCTCATCGCCCCACGAACGTCTGTGGGGTCTGTGGGGTATTGACGCCCTAAGAAGCAGTTTGCTGCACCAGCCAGTGCAGCAAACTGGCGACATCTGCAGCAGCAGTTTGCTGTTCATATGTTTCTTGTGGCAGCTGCTGCAGCATTTTAAGTGCGTGGTGTATATACACCCGAGAGAGGAGACGAGCTCGGGGGAGTGCTGCTCCCTCTCTAATCATATTTGCTGCTAATGCTGCGTCTCCTTCGTCCTGCAGCCGCCGCTGCAGCAGAGGCAGCAGCTGCTGCGGATACTCTAAGGCAGCCAGCAGCAACGGGGCAGTGATAACTCCCTAAGCCACACACACAAAGAGGCTAAACCTGCTGCTGTTGTTGCTGCTGCTACTGCTGCTGCTGTTGCTGGTGCTGCTGCTGTTGCTGCTGCTGTTGCTGGTGCTGCTGGTGCTGCTGCTGCACCTAGCTGGCTATACACTGCAATATCAAGCAAACGACACCCGCGACAGCGCCTACTGGCTTCATGCACTTCAAGAGAAGGGAGACAATTAAAAATAGGCTATTAAGAGACAATAAGAAAGAGATACACTAAAGAATATTTAGTTAAGAGGAGACACCAAAGAAGAAAGCCATCAAAGAAGAGACACAAAAGAAGAGACAATAAGGAGGAGACAGCAAAGAAGAAGAAGGCAAGTAAAGGAGAGAGGGTTAATAAGAGACAATAAAGAAGAGAGACAGAGAAAAGCATGCACTCAAAAGGAGACACATTAAATAAGAATAAAAACAAAGAGAAACAAAAGGAGACAGCCAATAAAAAATAATGAGGAGACACTTCATAAGAGCGCCACACACCAACAGAGACACAAGAGGAGACAGTCAGCAACAAAAAGAGACAAAAGAAGACACACAAATGAAGAGCATCACTAGAAAAGAAGAGAGACAAAAGAAGAGAGACAAAAGAAGAGAGACAGACAAAAGAAGAGAGACAAAAGAAGAGAGACATACAAAAGAAGAGAGACAAAAGAAGAGAGAGAGAGACAAAAGGAGAGAGACAAAAGAAGAGAGACAAAAGAAGAGAGACAGACAAAAGAAGAGAGAGGGAGACAAAAGAAGAGAGAGGGAGACAAAAGAAGAGAGACAAAAGAAGAAAGACAAAAGAATAAGTGTATCTCAAAAGGAGACAGACATTCTTAAGATCGTTATTAACAGGCTTCCCTGCAGCCTGAGGAGACACTAGAAGATCAGCCTCATCATCGATAAGTTGAAACGCCATCCCTATTAAACCCCCCAGCTGGAAGCACCACTGCACCCACTCTTTATTAAAACCCCCTAAGTAAACAAAGAGACAGCAGCGCAGACAGACTGCAGCACAATATATATATATATATATATATTCATTTATTTATTTATTTATATTGTACACACAACAACAGGGAGGGGAGGTATCCGGAGACAAGAGAGACAGTAGGAGACAGAGGAGAGCAAAGGAGACAGAAGCGAGACAGCAGAGACAGTGGAGACAGCAGAGACAGTAGAGACAGCAGGAGACAGAAGAGACACAGGAAGAGACAGTAGAGACAGTAGGAGACAGAGGAGAACAAAGGAGACAGAAGAGAGACGGTAAGAGACAGCAGAGACAGCAAGAGATGAAAGAAAGACAAGGAGAGAGCAGAGACAGCAAGAGACAGAAACAGAAGAGAGTAAAGGAGACAGCAAATCGACAGTGCATACCTAAGATGGGGAGACAGGCGCAGCACTCCGCCATAAGAGAAGCTGTCTTATGATAGCTCTTTGTTAGCAGTGCCTCGAGGGCCTTCCCTAAGGAGACATTCAAACTCTGCATATTATTTCTGTCACGCTCAGCCTATTTACCTCTGTCTCTTTTGCTCTCTTTGTCTCTGCTCCTGTGTCTTCTTCTTTATCTGTCTCTGCTTCTGTCTCCTCTTCTCTATCTGCCTCTGTATCCCTGTATCTACATGCCTCACTTTCGCTGTCTCCTTGTATCGGTCTGTGTCTCTCTGTCTCTCTATCTGTGTTTCTGCACCTCTTTCTGTCTCTGGCTCTGTCTCTGTCTCTCTCTACATAATATATATATATATATATGTATATATATCTGTCTCGGTGTCTGTCTATTTGTCTCTCGCCGTCTCCTTTTATCTGTCTCTGTCTCCGTTCCTCTCTGGTTCTCTCCACTGTTTCCCTCTCAACTTTGCTGCCCTAAACCCTAAACCCTAAACCCTAAACCCTTGGCGGGGTGTACCGATGTCTGTGGGGCGTTTAAATGCCTGCAGCAGTTCTCCTTTAATGAGTTCTTCAAGTGTCTTCGCAACGCGGAGACAAACTTCAGGATATCCTGCAGTCGCAGCAATTGCGCTGCTGAAAGGGGACACCCCACAAGCAGCAGCAGCAGCAGAAGCAGCAGCAGCAGCAGAAGCAGCAGACACTCCTTCGGATGCAAGACAGTCGCTGGGCAGCAGCAGCAGCGCGAGGGCCTTTGGGGGCGGCTCAGCAGACAAAGGAGACAGCAAAAGAGACAGCAAAGGATTGAAAGGAGACAGAAGGAGACAGACGAAGCAATAAAAAGAGGGAGAAGAGAAAAGGAGACAGGAGACTCAAGGCAGCAACACATTTTGGAGCAGCAGCAACAAGACCTGCGCACTCTGCAACAGACCGAGCCCTTAGCAGCAGACTCAGCAGCAGCAGCAGAGAAAGCAGCAGTAGCAGCAGCAGCAGCAGAGCCCATCGAGTGTGCAACAGCAGCCTCAGCAACAGCAAGGCCTACAGACACCGCAGCAGCAGCAGCAGCAGCAGGGTCGGCAGCAGCACCAGGTGCACATTGAGGTGTATGTACACCTCATTTGCTTACGCCCTGGCTAAGAGGAAGTCGCCCCCAAGAACAGCTCTTTTATTTCCCCATACAAAATGTGTAGAGGGTTTGCCTCGTCTTATAGGGGCCTCATCCAGCACATCATCATGCATAAGACTGAAGAAAAACAAAAGATAAAAAGATATAAAGATGTAGAGATAGCGTTTATCTGTCTCCTTCCTCGGGGTTATTATTATCTCTGTCGCCTTCTTACACCTCTTCATGTTTGTCTCTGTCTTTGTTGCTGCCTTTGCTGCTGTGTTCGCTTCTCTCTATCAGTTTTTCTCTTTTATTTTATCTGTCTCCTTATCTAGATATTTCTATCTCCTTGTGTGGCTCATATATTTAATCTGTCTCCTCCTATGTCTCCTATTATGCCTCTGCATGTGTCTCTTAATCTATCTCTGTATGTGTCTCTTAATCTGTTGCTTTATATCTCCCTCTACATGTCTCTATCTGCATCGCTATCTGTCTCTGTATCTGTCTCTTAATCTCCTATGTCTCTTTATCTGTCTCTTTATTTGTCTCCTTCTCTATCTCATTATTGTCTGTCTCTTAGTCTGTTTATTTAAGTGTCTCTCTATCTGTCTCCTCCTCTGTCTCCTCGTTATCTGTCTCTTCTTCTGTTTATTTAAATGTCTCTTTATCTGTCTCTCTGTGTGTCTCTTCATCTGTCCCCTTATACAGTAAATGCATATATATATGTACATTTGTTTATATTTATATTTACATTTATATTTATATTTATATTTATATTTATATTTAATTTGTGTGTCTCCGTTGTTAGTGTTGCGGTGTACGTGGCTGTATGAATGAGTTCTGCTACATGCACCATAATAAGCGGCAGCAGTTTGTTGTTTTGTTGCTGCTGTTTGTCTCCTCCTGCAGCACAGCATAACTCTTCTCAGCTGTCTCTGCATATCTCCCTATACACCCCACCGCCTTCTGTCTTTCTTCCCTCGTCTCTAAGCCAACACGCTCACTGCCACCACCTCCCCAAGACCCTAGGGTTTAGGGTTTAGGGTTTAGGGTTTACTGGGGGCGCAGCACTGCAGCACGCGGTATACTAGCAGCAGCAGCAAAGGCCTAAAGCGCTTCGCAGGGGCTTCAAGGAGATAACGAGCGACAGCAGACACCTCAGGATATGCCACCTGCACTGATGCCCCACACAAACAGCAGCAGCAGCAGCAGCAGCAGCAGCAACAGCAGCAGCAGCAACAGCAGCAGAAGCACAAGCAGAGAAGCTTATGACAGAAAGATAGAGTGCGCTGCAGTCTGCAGCAAGGAGGGCCCCTGCCTCGCCCTGAGGGTCTGTAGACTGTACGTACACCCCAAATAAAGAGACAGACATATGAAGAGGCAAACAAATAAACAGCTAAAGGAGACAAACAAATAAAGAGGTTTAAAGAGACAAACAAAGAAATACCCTTCAGGAGACTAATAAATAGCATAAAGGAGACAAACAAACAAACAAACAAACAAATAAATAAACAAACAAACAAACAAACAAACAAACAAACAAATAAATAAATAAACAGATAAACAAACAAACAAACAAAATAAATAAAATAAAATAACGAACCCGCATCGAGGAGACTCCAGTCAAGTCCCTCGAGCTCATCGCAAGACAAAGAGGAGACACTTCGCCCTCGGGTTGCTTCCTGCAAAGGCAGCCAGCAGCAGCAGCAGCAGCAGCAACAGCAGCAGATACAACAGCAGCAGCAAAAGCAGCACGAACAGAAGCAGCAGCCACAGCTGCAAGAGAGACAAATAACCCTTGGTAGCAGAAGCAGCAATACAGCAGCAGAAGCAGCAGAAGCAGCAGCGCTTGCAGCCGAAACACCAGCAGCAGCAAAGGCGCCAGCAGCAGCAGCAGCAGCATGAGCACCCGTAGCAGCAGCAGCACCAACAAGAACAGCAGCAGCACCAGCAGCAGCAGCAGCAGCAGCATCAGACAGACCAGCAGCATTTGCTCGATTGCTGCTGCTCGAGCCTCCGCCTCCGGTGCCTCTGGAGGAGACAGCGCGATGTCTGTCCCTAAGTAAACAAACGAAGGGATTTGATTTTGAGGGAGGAATAAACCCAAAGACCTGCACTGACAGACAAACAAAATAAAAAACGAACGTCTGAGTCAGCTTATTCTCTCTCTCTCTCTCTCTCTGTCTCCGTGTGTGTGTGTCTCTGTGTGTCTCTGTTTCTTTTGCTGTCTCCTTTCTCTGTCTCTCTCTGTTTCTGTCGCTGTCTCCTTTCTCTCTCTCTCTCTCTCTCTCTATATATATATATATATATATATTTATCTCTCTCTATCAATGTCTCTGTCTGTGTGGTTCTACTGCGGCTCTTTATCTGTCTCTGTCTCTTTATCTGTCTCTCTGTCTCTGTCTCCCCGTGTCTCTCTCTGTCCCTCTCCCTGTCTCTTCTCCTGTCTCTCTCGCTGTTTCTTTCTCTGAATAACGCATATATCTGTCTCCTTTTCTATTAGTGTCTCCGTCTGTCTATATCTGTCTCTTTTTCTATTAATGTCTCTGTCTGTGTATCTCTATGTCTATGTCTCTGTCTCTGTCTCTTAGAGATGACGAGACAAGGGAAAGGAGGAGACAGAGACGGAGACAGAGACAGAGACAGAGTCAGAGATAATAAGGAGACAGAAAGAGAGAGAGAGAGAGAGAGAGAGAGAGAGAGAGAGAGAGAGAGAGAGAGAGAGAGAGAG
>NW_013549002.1:0-5292 GCF_000499425.1 Eimeria acervulina | reverse complement strand
ACCTGAATTCAGACGCATAAACTGCCCAGCTCCGCCATGAACCAACAAATGCACAAGCATGTGTATATTTGCACAGAGACACTCCAAATGCCTTATAATGCACAACACGAGGAGAGGCAGGCATATGCCCCATACAACACAAACTGAGACTGACAAAGGACAGAAAGAAAGAGATAAAGACGAGAAGAAGAGAGGGCCACACACACACACACAAACATGCGCGTAAAAACAATGAGACCACGACGAAAGGAAAGAAACAGTCTCCTTGCTGCGGTGGGTGCATGCTACTGCTGCAGATGCTGCTGATGCTGTTGTCGTTGCGGCGGCGCATGGTGCTGCTGCTCTTACAGCTAGAGAGAGGCAAACTAAAGGCCGCAAAGACGGAGAGACAGACGCATTTCGAATGAAACACAAATGAAAAGGGGAAACGAGAAGACAACAGACAGATACGGGTGGCCGCAGCGAGCTAACAACGGACTTGCGCTAGCTTCTCCTTCTTCGAGTTGAGTGTCTGTACAGAAAGAGTACTCGGATCAACTGTCTCCTTTGTTAAATCAATAAACAAATCTTTGTGCTGCATCACCGACTGAGATGACAGGCGGAGCACTGCCGCCTGAGACAGAGAGAAACAAAACCCAAAAAAAAGCATGAAGACGAAAGCAAAAAAGCAAATCAAGAGGAGACCAGAGAGGTAGCAAAGTAAAACAAAAAAACAAAAACAGAAAATAACAATCAAAAAAAGAATCAGACTTCCACGACACAGACAGCGCACACACCAGAAGCAACACCAGCAGCAGCACAACCAAGAGTGCAGCAACAGCACCACCACCACCACCGCTGGTCATGCAGCAATAGCACCAAACAGCAGCAGCAGCAAACAGTAGCAGCAGCAAACAGCAGCAGCAGCAAACAGCAGCAGCAAGAAAGAGAGGTAGCCAACCGATCCATAGACATCGACTTCAACTCCTGGGAGTCCGTCAGCCTCCCCATCCACCGCACGCCACACATCCGGCAACTCCGTACTGCTGCTGCTGCTGCGGCTGTCAGTGCTGGTGCTGTCAGCAGGTGGAGGCTTCCCAGCACTGCGCAGGCGGCGACAGTAGACTGCTGCACGAAATCGATCGCAAAGAAGTTTGCTAAGGGGTCCTTCATTGGGAGCATCACTGGCTCTATCACACCTGTTGCTGCTGCTGCTGCTGCTGGCTTTGCTGCTGCGTGTAACCATTCGAATAGCCACTGACGCCTGTCTGCTGAACAAACCCGAGCCAAGGTAAGTTCCTGCAGGCCAGAACAAAGACAGCGGCGATCCGATCTGCCTGTACACCTCAATTCCCTCTGTGGTTATAAAACCCTCACCACCCCCACCCGGACCAGCAGCAGCAGCATGTGCCGCAGCAACGACAGGCACAGAGCAGTAACAGCAGAAGCAGCAGCAGCCGGGTTTGGGCAGCATATTGAATATCTTTTGCCTCACCGTCGCTATCATATACGGGCAAGAGTTCCCCCGTTTGCGTTTTGTTGAATTGTTTGATATTTTCGATCTCGTAATCAAAGACCCACGGATGGCCAACATGAATCAAGCGCCTCCTTGCAACGCCTCCAGGTGTTGCGTCCGGGGGCTTCAAGATAATGCATGCGTTGCTGCTGCAAGCAGCAGCAAGGAAAGATGCGCGTGCTGGTGTCTCTTCCGCTATGGGCTCCGGGGATGTTGTCGCTGCTGTTGCTGTCTCTTGTACTGCTGTCGCTGCGGCTGCAGCTGCCTCGTCCTGTTGCGCCTTCCCTTCATTTTCCCCTCGCTGCAGCTGCTGTTCTGACCCAACCGCAGCAGCAGCTGCATGCACACGCCGGAGCTGCGCATGTGGAGACAAAGGAAAAGTGATGCAGCAACCTCTATAGGGAGCTGAGTGCAGACATCTAAGCCCTAAACAGCCAGAAACAGCAAATGAGGGCGTTAAACACGAGGGAGAAAATGCAAAAGAATAACAAACATCCCCGTTGCAGGAGCCGCTTATAGTTCGCCTTATAAGCAAGGCAGAACCGGAAGTCAGAATGCTGCTGCTGCCTTTCCTGCTGCTGCCGCCGCTCCTGCTGCTGCTGCTGCTCCTGGTGCTGTTGCTGCTGCAAGGACTGCGGTTGCTGTCACTACTGATACGTTTTCTACTACTGATGCCATTCATGCAGCAGCCTGATCTGTTATTGTAACTGCACCAGAAACAAGAAGTGCTGGTGCTGGTACTGCTGGTGCTGGCGCAGCAGCTGCTGCTGCTGCTCTTTCTGGCTTTATGCCGCGCTGCTCCCCCGCGTGCAGTGCGGTGCCTTGCGGCCCCCCGTTGTAATGAGAGTTCTGAGAGAAGGCGAGCGGCTCTGGGTGGCATCGCCTGCAGTTCATCTGAACTGACTTTATTTCCGTGCAGCAGCACAGCTGCAGCAGAAGTGTTTTGCTTTTCTTTATTTAGGGGGTTTCTATCAGTTTCCCCGCCCACTTGCTGAGACCGGCGGGCTGGGAAGGGAAAGGGAAACACTGAAAGAAAAACGCAAGGGACATAAGTGTCTTGAAAGGAGAGAACAAGCCATGTAAGAAATTAGAAGGCGAGATATCATCGAAGAAGACTGTAGCAGACAACGGAGCCCTTCGACAACTTAGAGCAAGTTAGGGGGAATCATCGTTACTTCAGCCAGAGAATACTGCATCACTTTATGGACATTTTTAAAATTAAATGTAGCTAATTGTATTTGCTTGTTTTTACATTAAGGGTCCCCAGCCATAGTTCGCAAGCCGCCACGAGATTGACTGCATGCGCTCGGCGGCACTTTCTCGTGAGATCTCAGCAAATGTTGAGCAAAGATCGGTCGTGTGTGGAGCTTTCGCCACGCAAGTTGGAGGTTTTACTATTCCTCATCATTCTTGTTTGCAGCTGCTCGCATGCAAGTCATGAACAGCGGCTGCTAATTTCCGGAGCTCTTGTCGGAGGCGCTGGTGGGAGAGAGCGAGCCCAAAGACACTTGTTTCTGCTCCTCATTAGTTTGAGCAGTGAAATTTAACTCAAGAACGCCGAAGTAGTTGCAGACGGACAGAAGATTTCCTTGTTGATTCATGCAACAAGTCGGCCGGTTTATGCACTTTCGCTGCGCGATCTTCAAGGCTCTGTTGGAGTTTTTACGCGTTAACCCTGCTCGTACGGATTCACTTGCCCTATTTTTGCCAGCATTAGACTAAATACGCACTTTCCGTACTGCCAAGTCGAGGTTTCTCGCTGTTCCCCCGATCGTCCAGCTGTACGTACACCACAATGTCCGACTCGAGCGACGATGACGTTCCTTTGAAGCAGAGAGTGGCGAAGAAGAAAGCAGCGCCGAAGAAGAAGCCTGTAGTGGTGAGAACCAGTACAATAGCCTGTCTTTCTCCATTGGAGTATGTTTTCATACAATCTGAAGTGTGGCAGCGAAGTAGTCAACTGCCTCACTGTGGCGCTGTCCATGAAAGTTCTTCTGCTCCATTTTCCGAATTCATTTTCCCTTGTTTTTCGTTGTATGATGGAAGCAAATCAGAAGCTGTTTCGTCGTAATTTGAGCGTCGAGTTCTTCATGCATGTGAACGCATGAATCTCGGTGCTCTAGAAGGCAAGTTCATGATTCTTTCTGTCCCCTATGGACTGCTGTTTTGCGTGGATGCTCCCTGCAGAAGGAGAAGGCCCCGCAAGCTGCCAAGAAAAAGGAGCCAACGAAACCCAAGGCATCGCCAAAGGCAAAGGCGGCCCCTCGAGCGCCTCGCAAGAAAGCGCAGGGCGAGGGAACAGCGGAGGAGGAGGAGAATCTGCTGCCTAACGACGCGCGAAAGTACTTCAAACAGGGACAGAAATTCATTACTCCCCCAAACGTAAGAAGAAACAAAGCGGAGATGGGGAGGAGGACACCACGTGCCTACAGAGGCAGCACACAAGCAAGAGCAAAATCAGACAGATGCCACTCTAAGCGCATCATTGTGTTCAGTGGCCAAACTTAACTGCACATCGTGCCAAAGCCTTTATTGTTGGTGTCCCTCCACAAACGTTAAACACCACTGCATGCAGCATATCAGAACAGCCCTTTAGGGCGGGAAGTTCGGCGAGAAAATCAACCCGATTTGAATGGCCTGTAAACCCAAAGGTAGGGTTAATGGTTTATGATTTTGGAAGGTGGGCAGTGTTCGTTTGGTTTGCTTGATTTGCTGTCTTCAGGGAGACGGGACGAGGGGGTTCTACGAGAGTCTGTATGAGGAGAACAAAAATAGCCTTGTAGCCCTACGGTGAATACCACTGTATTGTATAGATGTTAGCGGAGGCCTTCAGTGTCCCTCTTTGCATGCAGGATGAGCCCTGACGGTATGCACAAACGTGGTGGAGTGTTTATATTGCTCGTGTTGCTGGGGCGCATGCGTCTGTACAGGTACTTGATCGAATGGGGTGTATTGACAGGGACACTGTTGCATGAATCGCTGCCTCGGTATTTCGCCTTGAAAGAAAAAGGAGCATTTAAAGGCGCAGGCGGAGGACTGCAGAAAGCATTCATGAATGGCGTCGATCAAGCGGACATCAACGCAGCCGCAAAAATGTTGAATGTGAGGTGCCCCCTAACAACCTGTTGCATGCATACTGCATGCACACGCGGCGAAGCCCCGAGCCTTAGGAAATGCTGCGAATGACCGTTAAGTAGATAGCCAGTCAGAGCAGACATTGAAACGTCCTTAAAGGAGGGAATGCCTCTGTAACACGATGGTCTCCCCTTTATCACTTCTTATTCTGAATGGCCGTTCAGGCTATTTCTTTGTTATTGCATACTCTGTCTACGCTGTGGTGTACGCATGTACAGGCTACCAGTGGGAATTTGCAGTAGAAGAGGGTTTGCTGCTGCGGTGCTGGCGAGCGTCATAGGAAGAAGAGAGGAAGAGGATATCGACAATCCCGCCAGTGCCTGAGAAGCGGGCGATGAATGTTGCATGCGAGTAAATGTTCTAAATCGTTCATTTGAATAAGCAGCTGCAACTGCCACGTATATACCCTAATTAGGATGCCGTTGGGGAAGTGAGAATGCAATGCGAGATCATACAAAGACGTTCGACTCCGTCTTAAAGCACGCAACGGCAGCGGCATCACCTTAAGGATTGCGGCTGGTTCCTGTAGACAGATTGTTTATATGCATTTATACATATATACACTATATGTGCAACTGTATATAAATGCGTATCTTTCCTTCTCTGGTGTGCTGTGCCGCCCGCTGCGTGTTGCAAGTCCATGCATGCATGCACGCACACAG
>NW_013549003.1:0-5279 GCF_000499425.1 Eimeria acervulina | reverse complement strand
GTACATCAAGAGCCGCTGCATGCGCTCTATCTAAGTGCTGCTTCTTTTTTGGGGCTGCTTGGCGTTGATTTGCTCTGCACAAGAAAAGGCTGTCTCCCTCTATGGTAAATAATGCATGCATGCATGCATGCATGCATGCATGCATTTGCATGCGGTGTTGTGTGGTTTATTTGGGGCTTTTTCACTTGCACTGTGAGGGGATATGTAGAATAAAGAGGCATTTGCATGGATTGAAGGCTGAGAGATATTCGCTGCTGTTCGTTTAGGGTGTACATACACCTCAAGTTCTATAAAAAGGAGAATATGCTGCTGCTGTGTATTATTCTTTTTTTAGGTTTCTTGCTGTGAGCGAAGGCGTTTCTGTCTCTGGGTTATTGGGGGTGAGGCTTTTGTTTGTGTTTGGTGTTTGGCTGTCTCTACTTGGTGTTTGTTTGTCTCTCTCTGCCTCTCATTTGATTTGCTGCAACTCTCTCTGTCTTTATTTTGTTTTATATTTCTTTTTTATATGTTTCCTTTTGATGTTTTAATGTTTACTTCCGTCTGTATCATTTTGCTCTTTTTTCTTGTCTCTATTCTGCATTATGTTATCTCTTTCTGTCTCTTCCTCTGATATTTGTTTTGTTTTCATTATGTCTCTGATGCTGTCTCCTTTTGCTGTTGCATGCAGCACTCTCCATTGCTGCTCTAAGCGAACAACAAACCCTGGAGACGCAGCCGCCACGTTCGGTCTTGGGCTAAGGCCTGCGAGGTGTCTCCTCGCGCTCTTCACTGTCTCCTTTGTATCCTACGAGCCCTTAATATATATATATATATGTATATATATATATGTATAATATATATGTATAATATATATATATATGTATATATATGTACGTATGTGCATATCTATACACATGATATATATTGCACGTGTTAGTAAGCATATGTCTATATATGCACATGCATATATATATCTAGTATATACGTATGTATGTATCTGTACATACGTATATATCTATATAAACATATGCATGTATCTGTATATGCATATATATATATATTATATAGGTGTATATATATATATATATATGCCTATGGCTTAATTTATGCATAGAGGTATATAATTATACACACTGCAAAAAATTGTCTCCTGCAGAGCTGCAGACTGTCTGTCCCTTCTTTCCTTCACTTCTTCCTTTTGTTTATCTCAACTCTCTTCAATTGAAGCGTATCCTCAATATGCGCCATATCTTTTTAATTCTTTTTCAAAGCGTTTAAGACAAGGGCCTTGCTGGCGTTTCTCTGTTTCTTTTCTTTTGTTTGTCTGATTCTCTTGCCCTCTCCTCCTGACTCTCTTTCATTCCTTTCGAATCATTCTTTGCGGAGGATGTAACATTTAGGGTTTAGGGTTTAGGGTTTATGCAACTTGTTGAGGGGAGTTTCATGGGGCTACCCCCCAAACCCGTTTAGCAGCTGCCACCAACCCTCCAGACTTCAATGAAAATAAGCAATTGTAAATCTGTAATAATGACAGATGGATCCTCAAACAATAATTAGTAATCCCTTTAGCAATATAATGAGGGTAAATAAACCCCGTAGTTGCATTGCATTACACCTGTATATATTGGTAAGAATAAACCCTGTATTACTATTAAATAGGTCTTGTTCAAATTTCTCTCTTTATATCCGGTACTACTGGAACCTGTTAGAAGCGATATGAATAGCTATTTACAAGTAGCAAGATTCATTAGTAGACTCTTCAGAAACAAATAACTCCACGCGTTACACACTGCCCCTTGGCCTCCCAAACCCTAAACCCTTTCCCTCGTGCATGCCTGGCGGTCGTCTGTATTAGTGGTGCAGTCCTTTATGCACTAAGTAAGAAAGCTTAACACTGAAAAACAGAAATGGTGGCTGAGAGTATAGAGGACCGACTGAGTATCCCTCGTACAAGTACTGCCTGAGGGTTCTGCGCACATGTGGAGTCGCCTATGCGCGTATCACGTTCCTAGGGAGGGAGGGAGCTTCTGCACTGTCGCGAGTAATACCTGAGCATTTGCGCCCATAGAGGCCAATATAGAGAATTAAAAATGCCGCCAATATCATTGGCTAGAAAGCCTTTTTGCTGTTTAGAACGGAATCTACAAGCTGAAAGCGGGAGGCGGGTGTACAGACGCCCGCACTTGCAAGGCAATCAGTTGCACTGAGATAGAAAGCGGGGGGAAAGCCAGAATATTTGAACTGCAACTAAGGTGATCCTTGGAAAATTATTTATTTTAAATAATTGCTTACCATTTTTTCACCATCTTCTACAGCGGGCTTTCCTCGCCTTCTGCTTTCCGGCGCCTTCCGCTTGCCTGCTCGAGCTTATTACGAAGGGTAAAGTTGAAGGCGGCGTTTGCAGCATATTACTACTTTACCCTACTTGTTACTTGTATTACCATGAAAAAATCAACAAAGCCAATCCTCTTAACTTACTTTAAACGCAGGCCTTCTGTTTTTTCTTCTTGCTCCATTTGCGCGTTTCAGCTCAACAGCAGGACCCCCGCCCAGAAGCACAGCGACGCGAACGAGCCCCCCTAGACATGGGAATCGATGCATGTGAGGCGGTCGCTACTGTTAGCTTTCATGCTGTTGTCTTCTTTTTTCTTCGAGGGCTTGTCTTCCAATTTATGTATTTTTAGAGCTAAGAAGGCACAGCGAAGAAGCCCACACAGGCGCCTCCCGCGGGGCCGTAATCTGCGCCCGGCTCGAGTGTGGAGCGAGGCTTGCCGCCCCCGGCATCGATTTCTTTTCCATGTAAGAGGCTCAGCCTTTTAGTACTGTAGAAGGAAGGCCTGAGAGGCAGTAGTTTCCCCAAGGGGGGAGGAATGGAGCCCCTGACACGGTTTTGTGCTCGCGTGTCAGGGGGCTCGAGGAGCGTTAACGTTGTTGTACATTGCGCTTGATGGGAGAGAGTTGAATGTTCGACTGCTTTTCTGTCGATCAAAGCCAATGGTGTCACCCTCTGCGGCCTTTTTCACTTGCTGCATATGGGGGGGACTCCTGAGCCTCTGCGGCGGGCTGCAGACGGCCCGCTGCCAAGTGGGTGGAGTGGAGGAGTCGCGGTGGACGAATGTGCCTGCGACATTGACAGACCAATCGTACGAGTTGGTTCCGTCTTTTGAACATTCGGGCGCCTCAGTACCATCTTGGGATTCTATAAACCGCACTGCCAGTGAGCCCCCTTTGGATGCGGCCCCCCCTGTAGGGCGTGGAGGGTCAGGAAGGCGTATGAACGCCAAGCTGAGCGCTGCTGTTCTGGCATTGTTAATTTCTGCTGGTCTCATCTCTGGGCTGCATGCGGGTGCCAGCTTGCTGCGTGGGGGGGCCCGCCCCCAGCCAAGGAAGAGGAGATGCAGCAGTTTTTCGCGAGACGTTGACAAACTTGTTGTTGCAGCGGAGAATCTAGTAAAGACATTAAAGGAGGATGACGCTGCATCGAAGCTGTCGTCTTCTTTGTTAGCCCACGTGCAAGCACTGAAAGCAGCAGATCCAAATGCCAGCTTGCTGGAGGCATGGTGGGTGCCTCCAGATGTTGCTGCAGCAGCAGGACCAGGACCAGGAGCAGCAGCAGCCGGGGCAGCAGCAGAAGCAGCGCGAGCGGAAGCAGCAGAACTTAGACAACCAGCAGCAGCTGTCCCAACAGCACGAGTGGGAGCACCACATGCAGCAGGAGGGGGGGCAGCAGCAGGAGCAGGATCAGGAGGAGCAGCAGAAGCAGCAGCAGCAGCAGGTTTAAAAGTTGAGGACTGGGAAGATTCTGCAGCGGCCCATTGGGATTCAGTGTTGTCCTTAACTCGGGAGCTTCAAAGCGTCTTTGTTACGCGGTTGCGCCACCTGCAGCGTGAGGCGGGGTTTCTATCTCACACGATTTTATTCAGGGCTTCGAGTGTTAGTGCTATGGCAGCAGCAGTAGAGACAGATGCAGTACGCATTGAAGCAGCTCTTACAGATCAAATGGCGCGTGCAGCTAAATGGGATTTTTATATGTTGAATTCGATGCTTCAAGCGGGTCATCGGCTCTCAGAGGCGACCCCACGCGATCCAGCAGAGGCTGCGAGGTTGTTGAGTTCAATTGCAAGGAGAACAGCAAGTGCAGAGGCGGTGTTTGCAAGAGTAAAGAAGAGCTATGAACAGGTGGGTCGCTGGGAGGAGGTTTCACGCCCCGTACAACTAGCGGAGTACAGCATAGAAGCCACAGAGCTGATGCACCGCTTGCATATTATGGCAGAGGATGCACAACTTCGTGCTGCTGCTGCAGCAGAGGGGGAGGAAGCGTGGGTATTAGCAGCTAAAACTGTGCAGCAGGCGAAGGCACAGACACAAGTTATCTTGAGGTTTCTAGGAGGAGAGCGACGCCCTGTCAGGGCTCTGGCTTACCTCCACAAGATGCGACATTTCTGTCGTAGTGCAGAAGAAGCGACAACAGCGGCTGAGAGAGAAACAGCAGCAGCAGCAGAAGAAAGAAATGAAGCAGCAGCAGAAACACAAGCAAAAATGCAGCAACAGCAGCAAGGAAAGAGTGAGCCTGAGATACCAATAGAAACGCTGAGATTTCGTGCACAGAGGGAAGCAGCAACAGCTGCGAAACATGCAGAAGTTGTGAATATGCTGCTGAGTAGATTAGAAGAAATTGAAGAAGTAACTATACTTCGAAGCCCAGAGGAGCAGCACTTCCAGCTGGCGAGGTCTTCAGCAGTAGCACACCAGCTAGCCAAGCTGACAGCAAAGGCAGCGAAAGCAGCAGCAGCAGCAGCAGAATCTGTAGAGTTTAGCGGGAGATATGGAGCTGTACAAGCAGGAGCGAAGAGAGCAGAAGAGCTACGTCGGGAAGTGTTCGATTGTGCTTCTGCTGTTGTGCGGTGTATAGCCGTTCATGGTGCTTGGTTTCAGCTGGATAACGCAGTACAGACCTCTATTGTAAAGTTGCAGCAGGGAGTAGAAGCTCTCTCTCTGACAAGCCCTAAAGGTAGTCAGCACCAGCGCGCTGTACAGCTTCTAAGAGACGGCAATGCAAACCTTACAAGGAGGAGATTCAGAACAACTGCTCAGCTCTCTTCTGCAGCCAGACATGCGGTTGGATTGTTGGGTTTGGCGAGGCGTGTAGAACAAATACGTCTTCTAGAAGAAACGAGAAGCGGCATGACTGCAGGTGTTGGAGTAGAGCGGCGTCACTAAGAAGCATATGTATACATTCGCTGTGTATAAAACTACACAAATACAATATATATATATATGTATATATATATATATATATA
>NW_013549004.1:0-5065 GCF_000499425.1 Eimeria acervulina | reverse complement strand
TGCTGTTATTGCTGCTGCTGCTATCGTCGGAGCAGCAAGCGTTCTTTGTTGAAGTCGCACCTACTTGAGCAGCAGCAGCAACAGCAGAATCATCAGATTCAGCAGCAACAAGCGATATCTTCTTGTGGTGTGCTGCGCTGCTGCTGCTGCTGCTGCTGCTGCTGCTGCAGGATACCACCGTGTCCTCGCGCTTGGCGCTACAGGGTTTAGACTGGGACTGCGTTGCTGCTGCTGATTTGCTGCTGCTGCTGCAGCAGTTCCTAGACGGGCTCAAGCGGCCCTCCAGCAGCAGCAGCAGCAGCAGCAGCAGCAAGCCCCACATAAAGCGCATGCAAATTTATATTTCTGAGTTCGGCAAAGAAAGAGTTGAAGCCGAAAAAACCAAAGGACCGGCAATCGTAAGGGTTTAGGGTTTAGGGTTTAGGGTTTAGGGTTTAGGGTTTGGGGTTTATGGTTGGGGGTTGGGGGTTTAGGGTTTAGGGTTTAGGGTTTTGGCTGTATGCACTCAGGACTGGGCAGCAGCAGAGCGACCTCGGCGCAAGCGAGCAGCAGCAGCAGCAGCAGGAGCAGCAGCAGCAGCAGAAGCAGCAGCAGAAGATGGCGGCAGCAGCAGCGAGGAGGAGCAGCAAGGCTCAGCAGAGCAGGAGAAGGCTGTTCAAGAAGTCTTAAGAAGATACCAAGTCGAACGTTCACGGTACACTTAGCTAGCCAGCTAGCTACCTAGCCATGCAGCTAGCTAGGGTTTAGGGTTTAGGGTTTAGGGTTTAGGGTTTAGGGTTTAGGGTTTAGGGTTTAGGGTCTAGGGTTTAGGGTTTAGGGTTTAGGGTTTGCTGCAGGTACTACTACGCCATTTGTGAGACGGACTCTGCGGAGACAGCCCAACTTCTGTACGACGAGTTGGATGGCTGCGAGCTTGTGAGTAAACCCTAAACCCTAAACCCTAAACCCTAAACCCTGAGGCTTGCTTCGCACAGCTCTGAGAAGGCATGTTGTTGCTGCTCTGCTGCTGCTGCTGCAGCTGCTTAGGATTTAGGGTTTAGGGTTTTGTTTGCTTTCACTGCTGCCTCTAGTACGCGATTTGTGAGAGGGGAAGCGGTGCTTAGGGTTTAGGGTTTAGGGTTTAGGGTTTAGGGTTTAGGGTTTAGGGTTTGTGGGGCAGGGGTTTGCACTGAGCGGCCTTGATGTACGAGTTGTCCCGGAAGACTTGGAGCTGCCTAAAGAGAATCTGATAGCTGAGGAGACACCTGAAGGTCTGACAGCAGCAGCAGCAGCAGCAGCAGCAGAACGACTAGAAGCAGCAGCAAAGCAAAGCAGCAGCGCCCTTAAGCACTGCAAAGTGCAACTGACTTGGGATGAAACCCCAAAAGAAAGATTCAAATTCCTAAGAAAAAAGTAACCTGCTGCTGCTGCTGCTGCTGCTGCTGCTGTTGCTGCTGCTGTTGCTGTTGCCGTTGCTGCTGCTGTTGCTGGGACCCTTCGGTGTTTCTGTGTATTGCTGCTGCTCGTGCTGCCGACAAGGCAGCGGTTGCTGCAGCTCCCCTGCTGCTGCTGCTCTCCTTGCTGCTGCTGCTACTGCTGCTGCTGCTGCTGCTGCTTTTGAGGTGTAGCTTTAAGCTGCTGCTTGTATAACAGATTCACAGCAAAGGAGTTGGGTGAACAAGACTTTGACGCCTTCCTTGCTTCTTCTGATGATTCTGAAGAAGAAGAAGAAGAAGACGAGCAGCAGCAGCAGCAGCAGCAGCAGCAGAAGGGCTCAGCAGGGCATCGCTGGAAGAAAATAACGGAGGATAACTTAGCCAGTTACAGACAAGAACTCCTCGGGGTATATTATAAACCCTAAACCCTAAACCCTAAACCCTAAACCCTCAATATTAACCCTAAACCCTCAATATTAACCCTAAACGCTCAAACAGGCGGAGCGTTTGTAAGGATTTTGTTATATTATTTGTTTTATTGTTTTATATATTTTTATTTATTTTATTATTTATTTTATTATTTATTTTTATTTGTTTCTTGTCTTTTTAATTGTAGGAGTTAGCTGAGGATTCAGGCTTCTCAGATGAAGAAGAAAATACACGCAGCAAAGCAAGCGGTACCCAAACCCTAAACCCTAAACCCTAAACCCTAAACATTAAACTCTAAACTCTAGATCGTATGGGGGCCTCTATGGATGCATGCAGTCGCATGAAGCTGCTGCAATTGCGGCAGTTGCTGCAACAGCTGCTGCATTCTGTGTTGGTGCTTCTGCTGCTGTTGCTGCTGCTGCTGCTGCTGTTGCTGCTGCTGCTGCTGCTAGGTGGTTTGAATGTCGTTTTCGAGAAGTCTTTGGAGGCCCTGGCGAGCGACAGCGATGAAGAGGCCCCTACAGACAAACTGCAGCAGCAGCAACAGAAAAAGAAGCAGCAGAAGCAGCAGAAGCAGCAGCAGAAGCAGCAACGCGGAGAAGCATTTGTAAGAGAGACTCTGCACCAGCTAAACCAAGCAAATTAGTTTAGCTTTCTGTCTCTCTCTCTCTCTCTCTCTCTCTCTATCAGTAATATATATATATATATACATTTGTTTATCTATATGTATATGTGCATCTATATGTTTATATATATTATATTGCATTATATAATATTATATTATATTATGCGTTGGGGTGTCTGCGCACCTCAGGGAGATTCAGCCGCTTCGCCGTTTGCTGCAGCGAACAAAAAGAAACGAAGTCAAAAACAAGTAAGCAGCAGCAGCAGCCGTAGCAGCAGCAGCAGCAGCAGCAGTAGCAGCAGCAGCAGCATTAGGAGCAGCAATAGCAGTAACAGCAGCAGCAGCAGTAGCAGCAGCAGCAGCAGTAGCAGTAACAGCAGCAGCAGTAACAGCAGCAGCAGCAGCAGTAGCAGCATCAGCAGCAGTAACAGCAGCAGCAGTAGCAGCAGCCGCAGCAATAACAGCAGCCGGTGTGTTGCTCTGTACATATTTATTGTTATTGATTTGAATGCATTATTTATTTGTTTATTTTATTTTATTTTATTTTTATTTTTAGTTTCCGCTCTTCCTCGAAGAAGACAAACAAACACAAAAACAAACAAACGAAGAACAGCAGCAATTGCTGCAGGAAGGTCAACACAGCGATGAGGTGAGCACCTGCCCTCTAGGGTTTAGGGTTTAGGGTTTAGGGTTTAGGGTTTTCGAGTGGAATTTGGCGTAGGACAGCAGACATCGCGAACTTCGCCGGAGTTTAGGGTTTAGGGTTTAGGGTTTTAGGGTTTAGGGTTTAGGGTTTAGGGTTTTTGTGAATAGGAAGAAAGGCACTTTGATATGCGGGAGCAGCAGCAGCAGGAAAGAAAAAGAAGAAAGCGAGCAAACAAACAAACAGACGATGATGACAGCAACCGCATGCAGCAGCAGCAACCAGGCTTCAAGGTACCCTTGCTGCTGCTGCTGTTGTTGTTGTCCCTGTTGCTGTTGCTGTTGCTGCTGCTGCTGCTGTTGTCGTTGCTGCTGCTGCTGCTGTTACTTCTGCTGCTGCTGTTACTTCTGCTGCTATACTGCTGCTGCTGCTCTTGCTGCTGCTGCTGCTGCTGTTGCTGTTGCTGTTGTTGTTGTTGCTGCTGTTGATTTGTTTTTATGTATCTTATATATCTTTTTTGTGTTTATGCAAATCGAAGAATTATTTTCTTCGGCGTTGTTTAATGCTGCTCCCTTTGCCTCAGCGTTTATATTTATTATATTTTACATTAATTTAATTTAATTAATTTAATTTAATTTATTTAATTTAATTAATTTATTTTATTTTATTTTTGTCTTCAGCTTGACTTGAATGACCCTCGCTTTTCTCGTGTGTTGGAGTCCTCTTCATTTTCTATAGATCCGACAAACCCTCTGTTTAAGGTAATTAAAATAAATATAATAAACAACCAGCAGCAGCAGCAGCAGAAGCAGCAGCAGAAGCAGCAGCAGAAGCAGCAGCACGAGCAGCAGCAGAAACAGCAGCAGCAAAAACCACTGCAGCAACAGGAGCAACACCAGCAGCAGCAACAGCTACAGCAGCAACAGCAGCAGCAGCAGCAGCAGTGGCAGGGAAAGCAGCAGACCCTGCAGTTGAAACAAAACGAGCAGCACGCAGCAGCAGCAGCAGCAGCAGCAGCACCAGTGTTTGTTTATCTGTATTGTTGTTTTTGTTTAAATATATTTTTTTATATTGTCTTGGGGCTGCATGCGTGCTGCAGAAATCAGAGACGTCGCGTTTGCTGCTGCGGGTGCGGCGGGAGCGCAGCCACAAGCACAAATTCAAGGCCTCGCAGCAGCAGCAGCAGCAGCAGCAGCAGCAGCAGCAGCAGAAAGCTGCTGCTGCTTCAGCCGCTAAGCCTGAACCTCTGCGGGGCCTTCGTCTTGTTTAGGTTAATATCTCTCTTCTTCAACTTGCATTTTAATTTTATTATTTTAATATTTCTTTGTCAAACTCTTGTTACTATTCTCCTTCATCCTGGGGGCCCCTATTAGGGTTTAAAGGGGCCCCCATTAGGGTTTAGGGTTTAGGGTTTAGGGTTTGGGGATCCCCTATTAGGGTTTACGATTTAGGGTTTAGGGTTTAGAGGGGCCCATGTTAGGGTTTAAAGGGGCCCCTATTAGGGTTTAGATTTTGAGGGCCCCCAATAGGGTTTAAGAAGCCCTCATTAGGGTTTAGGGTTTAGGGTTTAGGGTTCGAGTGACCCCATTAGGGTTTAAGGGGGCCCATAGGTATAAATAAGTGAATATGCTGTGTGCCTATATATATATATATATATATATATATATATATAGTATGTATATATAGTATATATACATATATATACATATAGATACATAAATATAGATATATATAATTATTTTTAAATATGTGTGTATCATTTCTGTTTCGCTGTGTCTCTGTTTGTCTCCGTTTGTCTTTGTTTTTTTTTGTTTTGCTGCTGTCTCTTTGTGTCTCCTTTGATATTATTGTATGTCTGTTTGTCTCTCTTCATTTCTTTTTATCTCTCTTTATTTAGTTTATTAAAAATAAACAAAGAAGGAAAAGGCAATTAACGCAGAGACAATAGAAGGG
>NW_013549005.1:0-6101 GCF_000499425.1 Eimeria acervulina | reverse complement strand
TGCACCGTACAAATATATTTACCTCCCACAACGCTTCAAAAGAGTGATCCGTTCCTGCACTACTTTTGCCAGAGTGAAAAAGACTGTCAATCATTGAACCTAGCATCGGCAGCAATAAATAAAGCATCAGCAACGAGGCTGATCAGCCACAAACTTGTACCTTGTGAATTTACGAGACCCCACATACAAACAGCTTCCGCCTTTAGCAATCTGGCAAGAGGCAAGGGTGCTTTCACTCATTCAACTTAATAAAACGCAGGCAGCCAATGCAGCACATTGTCCGCTCTCCGATCTGTGGGCTTTAAAGGGGACAGTGCGCCGTGAGCAAAACAATTTGCAGACTCGCAACAGCCTACAAGTGAAAAGAGTAAACACACAGGGTCTGTGGTAAACTTCACAACGTTACAGCCAAGCACCTATGAAGTTAACTACAGCACCTGGTGTGGGCATTGCGCCATCAGCCTGCGTTTCCACGCGCTCGTCGGGGCTCTTGTCTACTTGGAAATGGAACTTGGTCGGTCCCAGCTCCAGCGTATCCAGACCTCCCAATCGTCCCATCCTGTAGTTGTTTCGGATGAACTTCAAGATCACGCTTGACGGGGAATCCCAAGTGGTCAAGTTCTAGTCGAACTGTCACATTCATCGATGCCAACTCATTCGACAAGTACCTGTACCGGAGGCACAGAAGACGTGCTATTCAACCAACGCATCAAGCGCTGCCGGGCGATAAAAAAGTGAAGGTGCAAACAGTAGCCATGTAAACAATGCTTCCCACCGGAATATGTATGGCAATTGCACAAGCCGGCATGGCACAGCGCAAATGCGGCATAGAGGCACCGGCCTCTTCCCGCCAACGGAGCGCCCCTTGAGATGTGGCGACTGAGCGGGGGACAGGATGCTGCCACAGCTAGGGCAGCAAAACGCACGGTGCCCATCCGAACACTGCAGAACCACAAACCACACACATGCAGCGACTGAATAAGACAGGACCAAAGGTACAGGGAAACGCAACAACAGTAGGGGAGAACAAACAGATACGCACGTGCAAGAGTCGGTCTTGTAAGAGTGCAGCGGCGCCATGAGCAATAAGGGCATCCCGCTCCATCTCCCCAAAGCGGACACCTCCATGGCGTTTGCGTCCCTTTACAGGTTGATGAGTTAACGAGTCGATAGGGCCGGTCGCACGTACTTGAGCCTTGTCCGTCACCTACGCAGCAAGGACGCAGGCGCCGAGACAGCAAAGCCCATTCGTGCATGCAGCAAAGCGAAGTCCTCGTTCAATGCGAATACCTATAACTACCCAGGTTGCCTAACCCAAAATTACTTTACTTACCATATGTCTCAGTCGCTGATAGTAGATAAGCCCAGTGAAAATGTGACAGGTAAGCGGTACTCCATAAACGCCGCTATAGAGTTCTTCCCTGCCATAGTACTGGTAACCTAAATCATGCACAATCTCGTCTCAAAAGTGCGCGTAGCATGAGCAACAGCTTTCAGGAACGCTTAGAACTGGAAGAGCGAATCGGATTGCGCATAAGAGCGGAGTTTCACTGTTTCGTTGCTTAGCAGCGCTTCGTGCCCGTTGTTCGACCTGCTGCAAGCGCCACGCAACCGCCGGCTCACCTGAAGCCAAAAGCGCTTTACCGAAGTAATCTACGGGAGTATCGCCTTGCTCTTGAGCCATTGCCTCTTCTTCAGGTGTCCGATAACGCTCCCCACGCAACACATATCCTGTACATAAGCGCCAAGCCTTTGCGTCGTCCGCTTGTAGAACAGCTAGTGAAACTGGTCTGCACGACATTAGAGTTAATGCTGGCTGCATAGCTGACCGTGGTGCCCTTCCTGATCGATCCACCGGTTTCCTGTTTTCTGCTGTTTCTTGAACTCCCGAAAGGCTGTTGCGTCCTGCATAGCGTTTCACGATCGCAAATGTGCATGACTGCTCATTCCACACCACGTTCCCTGTGGTATATAAAAAGGATTATGTGAACAAAAATGCATCTGAAAGAACACTAATCTCTGCGAGTCAACTCGGGAGTAGGGTCATCAAATACTGTTCACAATTGAGTTCAAGTACCTGAAAAGCTCCATGAACTGCCGCTGCCTTGCCAGCCATACTCTCAATAAGCATTCCAATCGTCATTCTACTTGGAAAGCCGTGTGGATTAAACAGGATATCGGGTACTAATCCAGACTCCTGATGAGGGCCAGACAGAAAGAACAGTGCATGAGAACTCTACACCGCGACAGACGCCCCAGCATAACGAGTGAATGTAGCGTCACGCTGCTCCTAGAATGAATGGTTAATCAGCCATACTGAAAAAGGCATGTCCTCGTGAGGCCAAAGCATGGACAAAATGCCTTTTTGCCCATGCCGTGACGCGAACTTGTCGCCGATGATAGGCTTCCGAACACTGCGGAGGCGCAGAGAGGCTCTGCAGCCCCTCAGGCCTGTCTTTAGGACCCGTTCTTCTGCAGGCGCAGGCGCCGAAGTGAGCGTCACGCCATCCACATAAGCTGGCTCGTCATCCTTGTAGAATGTCTGTTGCGCAGGGGCCTGAATAGCCGTTGAGTGAGTGTGCCTCTGTGATCTGGAAAACCCGCAGATAACAACAACTCTATGACTGAAGTTGCGCTTTAAAAATTTGGGAACTTGTGCCAGAGGTCGCCAGTCAAAAACAGGACTACAAACCACCTTATACGCCCAGCAGGTACCTGCAAAGGGTCTTCCCCTGAGTGACCTTTGCACCGATGGCTGGGAAGCCGTCCGCGTCAAGCGATGGGATGCACTTGCGGCCAAGTTTGCTGGTATTCGTAAACTGGTACTCCTCAGCATCTTGCTGTAGCAACACAAGGCGCCGCAGCCTGTTACCGAAGAGCTTGTGAAAATATGTGCCTTTTGTAACGGTTGACTGTTCAAGGAAGGTGTCAGCTTTACGCCATTTTGCAGCGCAAGGTATTTCAAGATCCCCGCCAAGCGCAAACTCACTCGGTCACCCCACAATCGATCGAGTCCTAACTACATCGAGCCACTCACCGCACGCGATCCACTTGGAGCAGCGTCTATTATCTTGGTTTTGTAGACACATCCGTGGAACAAGCCGCGTTCCACAGATGACTTGTTGAGAATCATGGCATCTTCCATGTCAAAGCTGCAAACAAGAACGTCCGGGAACCCCATGTCGGTTTTCATGTTAAAGCGTGTAAGCATGAAGGTGCAAAATTTCGAAGAGAATCACTTTGCTGATTTTGTATTTTTGTTTATGCAAACTCATCCTAAGATGCCTAAAACGGGACAGTACAACGTATGGAAAATTACCCAGTATAGCACATGACTGCAACCACTGCGTTCACTCCAGTTGGATAATCATCGAAATCAATTTGCCGGTAATCTCGCGTCCGTAAAAGAGGTTTCTGCGGCGTTATAAGGCGGTAAGCTTTGTTGTCATGCCTAAATGGTATCGCATGGAACGGTGTGCCCATGGTTTGTTTAAGCATTTGGCACTGATATATGTTCCTGCAGAAAAGCAAATCACAGACTACACTCGACAAAAATAGTTGGAGTATGGCTAGTCACGGTGAATAGTATATGCCTGCGGAAAGCCGGAGCATCCTAGTGTGCGAACGCAAGCCCCATTAGCACACTATCAGCTGAACCAATCCCTTCGCCGTTGGAATACCTTGGACTTTGGTTGTGATTACTGAATGGGGTAAGCGCCGCCGTGACGCTAAGGAAAGCGGTTGGGCTCAGCTCGACGTAGTCGTAATGCAGCGGAACATGGCTGATTGACAGGGCTTCCCGAGCTTCCTTTACGCTACCCAGAGTTTTGGGATCACTCATATGCCTTGGCATATTGCTCTCTTCATCAATCAATGCTTGATAGGAGTTCTCCAGCCTCTCCAGATTACTGTGATTCAGGGCTGCCTACGCGCTCACACAATGACCAAGAGCTGGTGCAACAGTTTCACCAAATGCAGCATGGTGCCTATTTAAATTGTGCAGGTTCAGGCAAAACATCGCTTCTGGAATCTGTTGGTGCGCACTCGAGAAAGTGCCGCTGCTTTCCGAAGGAACTTCAGGAAGATCTACTGCTCACCTCTGCTTTATTCCCTCCTATACATTGGTCTCTCAGTAATTCTTCAATAATGGGGAGATGTGCCCTCATTGAACGCTCGTTGATCGCCACATTCCGGTCACGGCATGCGATAGACATCCACGGCTGTTGTAGAGGCCCAATGAATTCAAGGCTGCTCAAAAAAGGCAGGTTTTGCATCAAATGCGGTGGGTGAGTGCTGAACGCTACACCTTTGTCTACTTGCCTGATACTCTCATGCCTCTTACCGTCCACTAGCCAAATGCTTAACTGGCCGAACGAGCCTGCCGGGCATTGTAAACATAAAAATGCCTTCAAACTGATTGCTGAGCAAAACAAGCCCGTGACACGAAAGCGGCACAAGTGATGTTCGTACACTCCTTTCACCAGAACACCCCTTCTACGGAACCCACGTCATTTCCCAATAGGAAAGAGATGCATTCCTAAGATGCAGTCACGCCTACCTCCCCTCATCAAATCCAACCAGCTCCCAGTGAGTTTTGAATCCTTCTAATCCACATCCTTTTGCGTGACGCAATTGATCGAACCAAAATTTAAATTCGGCCTTCGGTATCTTACACACAACTACCCCGTCAACAACGAGCGGGATGCATTTCACGCTTCCCCGGCCAACCTGACCGAGAGCCTCTCCCCCTGCAGAGGCCCCAAGGTCCGAAGGAGGCAATCCTGACACACCTTCAAGGTCTACGCATGCCCCCCGGAGCTTCATGAACAGTCGTACAGCTGCAACTGCCTGCAACCGTCAAAGCGCAACAGGGTGGTTGCGGCCGTAACGACTTCCGCCGACGCGTCAAGCCACGGGTTTTGTAAAAGACAGTCAAACAACACTGGCATGATCTACCAAGGCAACTTTGTCAGCTCAGAAATCAACCTGGAGGATGCGTTGGTCTACAACGGTCAATAGGTTTGTTCCGCTAACACCGTGGGCCATCTCTACTAGGCGTTTCTGTCTCACCCCCCTATCAGGCGGAACTGCTACTGGCTGAGCGAATTGGGACAAATGCAATAAAAGCCCGCAGGGGGCACCGTCAGGCGTGTGGACGGGACACAGAAAGCCCCAACTTTCTCCCAAAAGCTTGCGAACCTGTCCAAATAATCAGCAAAACAGTGGATCTAGGGTTATTGATCTGGACAGAGCATGGGTTCGCACAACGTACGCAAGCAGATGGAGTGTATAAGTGATGTCAAGCCATAACAGGAATGCATGTTGGGAGCGGAAGTGTACTTACAGCAGTGGTTTTCATTTGCGCAAAGAACTGGCCTCGATGCACTGCTCGAAAGTGACTAAGAAAACGGTTTAGGTTCAGGCGGTCCGCTGTCACAGTCCATCCTGACAGCTGTAAGAAGGCAGTGAAATGCCCACGCACACTCAAACCCAGCCGCGCCTCAACAGTGGCAGGAAGGTGAGTTCCACAAGCCGTTACAAGGCGAGACCACTAAAACGTATTGCAGCCTACCTGCTGGAGGTCAAGCTGAGTCGTCCGAATGTTACCAGTGGCCATGAAGTAGTTGATCTTGTGGCCAATTTCAGAAGCGCATCGCTCCGTGGCAGCGTCAAAGAATTTGTTGGAGGATATGACTAGAGTTGGGTCGTGGCCAGCGGCCTTGACCTGCCGCAGTTCCTGAGCAAGCAACTCCATAAGAGCAACAGCCTACAAAGATTGGGTCGGCAAAATGTATCCAACTAACCGCAGCAACAATATGAAGGCTAGCAATCAGCATCCTACGATTCCTAACAGCATCTACCAACTAACCGGGGATTGCCTACCATCATGTACTGCGTGCGGAGCTTGATCAATGCAGCAAACAGAGCGTCCTTGAGGACTGATGCAAGGATTTGGCCGGGAAGAACTACTTCTTGATACGAGAAAGCGTCCATACTCTCCGGCTGCATACAGCACAAGACGTCGGCTGAACATGGGGGTGCCGGTGCATGTAAAGTGAAACAACCAACGACTGTGTCTTGTCAAGCTCCTGTACAGTAAG
>NW_013549006.1:0-5483 GCF_000499425.1 Eimeria acervulina | reverse complement strand
AGTCATGAACTACTCTGCTGCAAACCTCGACCTGCAGGCGGCCGCGAATTCACTAGTGATTCGTCTCGAGTGGCGCGCCCACTTGTATAGCTCGTCCATGCCGAGAGTGATCCCGGCGGCGGTCACGAACTCCAGCAGGACCATGTGATCGCGCTTCTCGTTGGGGTCTTTGCTCAGGGCGGACTGGTAGCTCAGGTAGTGGTTGTCGGGCAGCAGCACGGGGCCGTCGCCGATGGGGGTGTTCTGCTGGTAGTGGTCGGCGAGCTGCACGCTGCCGTCCTCGATGTTGTGGCGGATCTTGAAGTTCACCTTGATGCCGTTCTTCTGCTTGTCGGCCATGATATAGACGTTGTGGCTGTTGTAGTTGTACTCCAGCTTGTGCCCCAGGATGTTGCCGTCCTCCTTGAAGTCGATGCCCTTCAGCTCGATGCGGTTCACCAGGGTGTCGCCCTCGAACTTCACCTCGGCGCGGGTCTTGTAGTTGCCGTCGTCCTTGAAGAAGATGGTGCGCTCCTGGACGTAGCCTTCGGGCATGGCGGACTTGAAGAAGTCGTGCTGCTTCATGTGGTCGGGGTAGCGGGCGAAGCACATCAGGCCGTAGCCGAAGGTGGTCACGAGGGTGGGCCAGGGCACGGGCAGCTTGCCGGTGGTGCAGATGAACTTCAGGGTCAGCTTGCCGTAGGTGGCATCGCCCTCGCCCTCGCCGGACACGCTGAACTTGTGGCCGTTTACGTCGCCGTCCAGCTCGACCAGGATGGGCACCACCCCGGTGAACAGCTCCTCGCCCTTGCTCACCATGGTGTAATTCTGAGCTCTGACTGCTTGCTGCCCGAAGAGCAGTGACAGAGAAAGAAGAGAAACAAAAGAAAGACGAGCCATTTTGTCGACTGCGGGAATGATGCAAGAAAGCGGAACTGGGTAAAAAGATGAAGAATAGGAGATTAAGAAAATGACCTAACAAAACAATATGTTTTGAAACCTAACCAGAATTCTACTGTGAGACGATTGAAGTCGGATGGCTCGGCAAGGGTCCTGCTAGTGCGTACTCGCGGCTGGCCGCGCAATGACGTGGGTAGTTCCCGGGGATCTGCAAGGTCAGGCAGATCACGTATATTGTTATTGCTTTCTTCAGCTCTTATTAAGCGATTTCCTGTGGGTTTACTCACGACAGCATACAGACACGCTTCGACTCCCGCGTCTAGCGCATTGTCGATTATTTTTCCAGCTGAAGCCACGAGTGAACAGCTTCGCTCGCCTTCACACACGTATCGGGCTCTGATAGTGTAGAATATCCGTAGCTAGATATTGAGGAGTGTTATTCCAACTTGCTTTTTGCCATTAGACATGGAAAAGCAAAGTTTCCTCCAAGCATGGTTTAAAGTGACGGTCTCTGCGCTGTGTGCATATGTCGATTCGCACACAAGGAATAGTTATGTTTGCTTGCATTCAGATCCTTCGAGAGGCAAATTAGTTCTTGTTCGCACAATGCTTCAAAAGTTTGGTTGTAAGTTTGATTGCGAATGTTCATTATCTGGACTGGTTAGTATGAGGTGTATATGATGCAATCGACGTAGCGAACTCGTTTGTTTTAGCAAGGCTCCGGGCAAGACTCATCATGTGTATACGCGTTCACTGTAGTCTTGCTTAAGGAGCTCGGCCGACTTGGCCAATTCGCCCTATAGTGAGTCGTATTACAATTCACTGGCCGTCGTTTTACAACGTCGTGACTGGGAAAACCCTGGCGTTACCCAACTTAATCGCCTTGCAGCACATCCCCCTTTCGCCAGCTGGCGTAATAGCGAAGAGGCCCGCACCGATCGCCCTTCCCAACAGTTGCGCAGCCTGAATGGCGAATGGAAATTGTAAGCGTTAATATTTTGTTAAAATTCGCGTTAAATTTTTGTTAAATCAGCTCATTTTTTAACCAATAGGCCGAAATCGGCAAAATCCCTTATAAATCAAAAGAATAGACCGAGATAGGGTTGAGTGTTGTTCCAGTTTGGAACAAGAGTCCACTATTAAAGAACGTGGACTCCAACGTCAAAGGGCGAAAAACCGTCTATCAGGGCGATGGCCCACTACGTGAACCATCACCCTAATCAAGTTTTTTGGGGTCGAGGTGCCGTAAAGCACTAAATCGGAACCCTAAAGGGAGCCCCCGATTTAGAGCTTGACGGGGAAAGCCGGCGAACGTGGCGAGAAAGGAAGGGAAGAAAGCGAAAGGAGCGGGCGCTAGGGCGCTGGCAAGTGTAGCGGTCACGCTGCGCGTAACCACCACACCCGCCGCGCTTAATGCGCCGCTACAGGGCGCGTCCTGATGCGGTATTTTCTCCTTACGCATCTGTGCGGTATTTCACACCGCATATGGTGCACTCTCAGTACAATCTGCTCTGATGCCGCATAGTTAAGCCAGCCCCGACACCCGCCAACACCCGCTGACGCGCCCTGACGGGCTTGTCTGCTCCCGGCATCCGCTTACAGACAAGCTGTGACCGTCTCCGGGAGCTGCATGTGTCAGAGGTTTTCACCGTCATCACCGAAACGCGCGAGACGAAAGGGCCTCGTGATACGCCTATTTTTATAGGTTAATGTCATGATAATAATGGTTTCTTAGACGTCAGGTGGCACTTTTCGGGGAAATGTGCGCGGAACCCCTATTTGTTTATTTTTCTAAATACATTCAAATATGTATCCGCTCATGAGACAATAACCCTGATAAATGCTTCAATAATATTGAAAAAGGAAGAGTATGAGTATTCAACATTTCCGTGTCGCCCTTATTCCCTTTTTTGCGGCATTTTGCCTTCCTGTTTTTGCTCACCCAGAAACGCTGGTGAAAGTAAAAGATGCTGAAGATCAGTTGGGTGCACGAGTGGGTTACATCGAACTGGATCTCAACAGCGGTAAGATCCTTGAGAGTTTTCGCCCCGAAGAACGTTTTCCAATGATGAGCACTTTTAAAGTTCTGCTATGTGGCGCGGTATTATCCCGTATTGACGCCGGGCAAGAGCAACTCGGTCGCCGCATACACTATTCTCAGAATGACTTGGTTGAGTACTCACCAGTCACAGAAAAGCATCTTACGGATGGCATGACAGTAAGAGAATTATGCAGTGCTGCCATAACCATGAGTGATAACACTGCGGCCAACTTACTTCTGACAACGATCGGAGGACCGAAGGAGCTAACCGCTTTTTTGCACAACATGGGGGATCATGTAACTCGCCTTGATCGTTGGGAACCGGAGCTGAATGAAGCCATACCAAACGACGAGCGTGACACCACGATGCCTGTAGCAATGGCAACAACGTTGCGCAAACTATTAACTGGCGAACTACTTACTCTAGCTTCCCGGCAACAATTAATAGACTGGATGGAGGCGGATAAAGTTGCAGGACCACTTCTGCGCTCGGCCCTTCCGGCTGGCTGGTTTATTGCTGATAAATCTGGAGCCGGTGAGCGTGGGTCTCGCGGTATCATTGCAGCACTGGGGCCAGATGGTAAGCCCTCCCGTATCGTAGTTATCTACACGACGGGGAGTCAGGCAACTATGGATGAACGAAATAGACAGATCGCTGAGATAGGTGCCTCACTGATTAAGCATTGGTAACTGTCAGACCAAGTTTACTCATATATACTTTAGATTGATTTAAAACTTCATTTTTAATTTAAAAGGATCTAGGTGAAGATCCTTTTTGATAATCTCATGACCAAAATCCCTTAACGTGAGTTTTCGTTCCACTGAGCGTCAGACCCCGTAGAAAAGATCAAAGGATCTTCTTGAGATCCTTTTTTTCTGCGCGTAATCTGCTGCTTGCAAACAAAAAAACCACCGCTACCAGCGGTGGTTTGTTTGCCGGATCAAGAGCTACCAACTCTTTTTCCGAAGGTAACTGGCTTCAGCAGAGCGCAGATACCAAATACTGTTCTTCTAGTGTAGCCGTAGTTAGGCCACCACTTCAAGAACTCTGTAGCACCGCCTACATACCTCGCTCTGCTAATCCTGTTACCAGTGGCTGCTGCCAGTGGCGATAAGTCGTGTCTTACCGGGTTGGACTCAAGACGATAGTTACCGGATAAGGCGCAGCGGTCGGGCTGAACGGGGGGTTCGTGCACACAGCCCAGCTTGGAGCGAACGACCTACACCGAACTGAGATACCTACAGCGTGAGCTATGAGAAAGCGCCACGCTTCCCGAAGGGAGAAAGGCGGACAGGTATCCGGTAAGCGGCAGGGTCGGAACAGGAGAGCGCACGAGGGAGCTTCCAGGGGGAAACGCCTGGTATCTTTATAGTCCTGTCGGGTTTCGCCACCTCTGACTTGAGCGTCGATTTTTGTGATGCTCGTCAGGGGGGCGGAGCCTATGGAAAAACGCCAGCAACGCGGCCTTTTTACGGTTCCTGGCCTTTTGCTGGCCTTTTGCTCACATGTTCTTTCCTGCGTTATCCCCTGATTCTGTGGATAACCGTATTACCGCCTTTGAGTGAGCTGATACCGCTCGCCGCAGCCGAACGACCGAGCGCAGCGAGTCAGTGAGCGAGGAAGCGGAAGAGCGCCCAATACGCAAACCGCCTCTCCCCGCGCGTTGGCCGATTCATTAATGCAGCTGGCACGACAGGTTTCCCGACTGGAAAGCGGGCAGTGAGCGCAACGCAATTAATGTGAGTTAGCTCACTCATTAGGCACCCCAGGCTTTACACTTTATGCTTCCGGCTCGTATGTTGTGTGGAATTGTGAGCGGATAACAATTTCACACAGGAAACAGCTATGACCATGATTACGCCAAGCTATTTAGGTGACACTATAGAATACTCAAGCTTATGCATGCGGCCGCATCTAGAGGGCCCCCTCCCTACCTACTACTGAACAGTGAAATGATCACGCTACACCGACCCATCAGGTGCGATGCGTAAGCCCTCATAAGTAAGGTTTGAAGGAACAAGGGGGTCCAGCACGCTGAGCAATAACGGCCCCTCTTGCTGTTCCCCTGTGCCTCGCTGCGTCACGCGGAGCACATTTCTCTGGGTTCACAATGCACGTACTACACTGCAATACCGCCAAGTGAGGGGCAAACATAGCAGTTCCTAGCCTCATCTTCCCACCAGGCGGGCAGCTACTTGCTTAGCCTGAAACGCATTTCCATGACTGATGTCGGGAGCAACAGCTAGCTGCGCCTGCCCCCACCCGTCGCAGATGCTTTTGTCCAGCTATTTCCACAGAATTTGCGCTCGGTTGAACCCCTTGCCGCTCGATGCAGGAGCTCAGCGACAGGCAGCACACAATAACGCCTACTTCACGTTGCGGCAAAGCGTATTATTAATCGAGAGGCCGTTTCGCAAGTCATGAACTACTCTGCTGCAAACCTCGACCTGCAGGCGGCCGCGAATTCACTAGTGATTCGTCTCGAGTGGCGCGCCCACTTGTATAGCTCGTCCATGCCGAGAGTGATCCCGGCGGCGGTCACGAACTCCAGCAGGACCATGT
>NW_013549007.1:0-5428 GCF_000499425.1 Eimeria acervulina | reverse complement strand
ATGTGGTATGTTGGGCGTTGGTTATTAGGATTTGAGTGGCGGACATTTGTTGGAGTGGATGGCTTTGCATACGGCAAGACGGGCAGCTAATGTTGGAGGAAGGTGAGGGGTTCCGTATGTGGAGCAGTGTGTCATTTTGTGGTTGAGCAGGTATTTAGTGGTTCGTTTGAGGAATCGATGCGGTGGTGTGGGTGCGGGGTAATGGAAGCTGGATACTGTGTGCTGGTTCATGCTAGGCTGCGTAGCGTTCAGCTTATATTGCCACACAGATGGTGCGGATGAATGCAAAATGAGGCGCATATGCGTATTGAGCACTGGCGGGTATTTAGCAGCTGCAGCGCTGAGTGGGAAATGGGGGGAAGCTAAATGGGGGTAATATAGTGTACAGTGCGTGACAAGAAGCAGTGGTGCGTTTGAGGAAGCGATGCGGTGGTGTGCGTGCGGGGTAATGGAAGCTGGATACTGTTAGGTGGTTCATGCTAGGTTGTGTAGCGTTCAGCGTAATGTGCCACACAGGATGTGCGCATAAATGCAAGATGAGGCGCAAATCCGTGTAAAGGACTGCGCTGGATTTGGCAGCTGCAGCGATCTATATAGAGTGGATGATGGGGTGAAGGTAAGTGGGGGTAATATAGGGTACAGTGTGTGAGAAGAAGCGGCGGGTGTTTGAGTATGGGTTGTGATTAGAAAGGAGACGAAGTGGTATGTTGGGAGTTGGTTAGGAGGATTTGAGCGGGCGATATTTGTTGGAGTGGGTGGCTTTGCATAAGGCAAGACGGGCAGCTAACGTTGCAGGAACTTCAAGTGTTGTTTTTGTGGAGCAGTGTGTCATTTTGTGATTGAGCAGGTATTTAGTGGTGCGGTTGAGGAAGCGATGCGGTGGTGTGCGTGCTGGGTGATGGACGCTGGATACTGTCTGGTGGTTCATGTTAGGCTGTGTAGCGTTCGGCGTCTATTGCCACGCAGCGAGTGCGAATAATTGCAAGATGAGACGCAAACGCGAGGTGAAAGCTAGGGTGGATTTGGCAGCTGCAGCGCTGTGCATTGAGTGGGGATGGCGGGAAGCTAAACGGGGGTAATATAGTGTAAGGTGGGTGACAGGAAGCGGCGGGTTTTTGAGTATGGGTTGTGATTAGGAAGGAGGCGAAGTGGTATGTTGGGCGTTAGTTAGGGGGCTTTGAGTGGGCGATATTTGTTGGAGTGGATGGCTTTGCATACGGGAAGACGGGCATCTAATGTTGTAGGAAGGTCAGGGGTTGTGTGTGTGGAGCAGTGTGCCAGTTTGTGGTTGAGCAGGTATTTATTGGTGCGTTTGAGGAAGCGATGCGGTGGTGTGCGTGGGCAGTAATGAAGACTGGATACTGTTCGGTGGTTCATGCTAGGCTGTGTAGCGTTCAGCGCATATTGCCACACAGCTGGTGCGGATAAATGCAGGAAGAGGCTTAGCTTCGTGTTTAGCACTGCATTGAATTTGGCAGCTGCAGCGAAGTGGATTGCCTGGGGGTTGGGGAACAGCTACATTGGGGTAATATAGTGTAAGGTGTGTGAGAAGAAGCGGTGGGTTTTTGCGTATGGGTTGTGTTTAGGAAGCGGCCGAAGTGGTATGTTGGGTGCTGGTTGGGAGGATTTGAGTGGCCGATATTTGTTGGAGTGGATGGTTTTGCATACGGCAAGACGGTCAGCTAATGTTGGAGGAAGGTGAGGGGTTGTGTTTGTGGAGCAGTGTGTGATTTTGTGGTTGAGCAGGTATTTAGTGGTGCGTTTGAGGAGGCGATGCGGTGGTGTGCGTGAGCGTTAATGGAGGCTGGATACTGTTTGCTGGTTCATGCTAGGCTGCGTAGCGTTCAGCGTATATTGTCACACAGCAAGTGCGTATAAATGCAAGTCGAGGGGCCTATGCGTGTTTTACCCAGCATTGTATTTGGCAGCTGCAGCGCTGTGCATTGAGTGGCTCGTGCGGGGGGCTAAGAGCGGGTAGTATAGTGTAGGATGTGTGACAAGAAGCAGCGGGTTTTCTAGTATGGGTTGTGTTTAGGAAGAGGCGAAGTGATATGTTGGGAGTTGGTTAGGAGGATTTGAGTGGCGGATGTTTGTTGGAGTGGATGGCTTTGCATACGGGAAGACGGGCAGCTAATGCTGTAGAAAGGTGATGGGTTTTGTATGTGGAGCAGTGTGTCATTTTGTGGTTGAGCAGGTATTTGGCGGTACGTTTGAGGAAGCGATATCCCGGCAGGCGTGCAGGTAATGGGGGCTCGATACTGTTAGGTGGTTCATGCTAGGCTGTGTAGCGTTCAGCGTTTATCGCCACACAGCAAGTGCGGCTAAATGCAAGATGAGGCGCTTAGCTGCGTGTTGAACGTTGCATTGGATTAGGCAGCTGCAGCGCTGTGGATTGAGTGGGGGGGATGGCGAAAGCTAAATTGAGCCAATATAGTGTAAAGTGGATGACAAGAAGCGGCGCGATTAGGTTAGGGCTGGTGTTTAGAAAGGAGGCGAAGTGGCATGTTGGGAGTTGGTTAGGAGGATTTGAGTGGCCGATATTTGTTGGAGGGGGATGGCTTTGCATACGGCAAGACGGGCAGCTAATATTGGAGGAAGGTGAGGGGTTGCGCATGTGGTGCGGTGTTTTGTGGTTGAGCAGGTATTTAGTAGTGCGTTTGAGGAAGCGATGCGGTGGTGTGCGTGCGGGGTAATGGAAGCTGGATACTGTTTGGTGGTTCATGCCAGGCTGTGTAGCGTTCAGCGTATATTGCCACACAGCTGGTGCGGATAAATGCAAGATGAGGCGCATATGCGTATTGAGCACTGGGGTGGATTTAGCAGCTGCAGCGGTGTGGATTGTGTGGGGGTGGGGGGAAGCTAAATGGGGCTAATATAGTGTGAAGTGGGTGGAAAGAAGCGCCGGTGTTTTTAGTATAGGAACTAGGCGAAGTGGTATGTTGGGAGTTGGTTAGGAGGATTTGAGTGGCGGATGTTTGTTGGAGTGGATGGCTTTACATACGGCGAGACGGGCAGCTAATGTTGTAGGAAGATTCGGGGTTGTGTTTGCGGAGCAGTGTGTGATTTTGTGATTGAGCAGGTATTTAGTGGTGCGTTTGGCGAAGCGATGCGGCGGTGTGCGTGGGCGTTAATGGAGGCTGGATACTGTTTGGTGGTTAATGTTCGGCTGTGTAGCGTTCAGCTTATATTGCCACGCAGCAAGTGCGGATAAATGCAAGCAGAGGTGTATCGTCGTGTTAAAGGCTGCATTGAATTTGGCAGCTGCATCGTTCTGAGCTGAGTGGGGGTGAAGCAAAGCTAGATCGGGGTAATATAGTGCGCGATGTGTGAGAAAAAGCGGCGGGGTTTTGAGTACGGGCTGCTATTGGGAAGGAAGTGAATTGGTATGTTGGGAGTTGGTTAGGAGGATTTGGGTGGGCGATATTTGTTGGAGTGGATGGCTTTGTGTACAGCAAGACGGGCAGCTAATGTTGTAGGAAGGTGAGGGGTTGTGTATGTGGAGCAGTGTGTGATTTTGTGGTTGAGAAGGTATTTAGTGGTGCGTTTGAGGAAGCGATGCGCAGCAGTACGTGGGCGGTAATGGAGGCTGGATACTGTGTGGTGGTTCACGCTAGGCTGTGTAGCGTTGAGCGTATACTGCCACGCAGCAAGTGCGCCTAAACGCAAGCAACGGCGCATCGTCGTGTTAAGGACTGCATTGGATTTGGCACCTGCATCGGTGCAAGCTGAGTGAGGGTGGGGTGGGGGAAGCTAAATTGGTGCAATATAGTGTAGAGTGTTTGACAAGAAGGGGGGGGTTTTTGAGTATGGGGTGTGATTAGGAAGGAGGCGAAGTGGTATGTTGGGAGCTGGTTAGCAGGATTTGAGTGGCCGATATTTGTTGAAGTGGATGGCTTTGCGTACGGCAAGACGGGCAGCTAATGTTGGGGGAAGCCGATGGGTTGTGTATGTGTAGCAGTGTCATTTTGTGGTTGAGCAGGTATTTATTGGTGCGTTTGAGGACGCGATGCGGCGGTGTGCATGCGGTGTAATGGAGGCTGGATACTGTGCGCTGTTCATGCTAGGCTGTGTAGCATTCGGTCTATATTGCCACGCAGGAAGTGCGAATAAATGCAAGATGAGCTTTAGCTGCGCATTGAACACTGCATTGGATTTGGCAGCTGCAGCGCTGTGGATTGTGTCGGGGATTGGGTGAAGGTAAATGGGGGCACTCAAGTAAGGAGTGTGTGACAGGGATCGGCGGGTTATTGCGTATGAGTGCTGTTTAGGAAGGAGCCGAAGTGGTATGTTGGGAGTTGGTTGGGCGGAATTGAGTGGTCGATATTTGTTGGAGTGGATAACTTTGCATACGGGAAGACGGGCAGCTAATGCTTGGGGAAGGTGAGGGGTTGTGTATGTGGAGCAGTGTGTGACTTGGTGTTTGCGCAGATATTTAGTGGTGCGTTTGAGGAAGCGATGCGGTGGTGTGCGTGGGGGGTAGTGGAAGCTGGATACTGTTTGCTGGTTAATGTTAGGCTGCGTAGCGTTCAGCGTATATTGCCACGCAGCTTGTGCGGATAAATGCAAAATAAGGCGCATATGCGTGTTAAGGACTGCATTGGATTTGGCAGCTGCATCACTTTGGGTTAACTGTGGGCGGGGTGGAGCTAAATTGGGGCAACATGGATGCTTAGCTGCGTGTTAAAGTCTGGGGTGGATTTGCCTGCCGCAGCTTTGTGCATTGCGTGGGTGGTGGAGTGAAGCTGAATGGGGGTACTATATTGTAAAGTATTTTGAGAGGAAGCGGCGGGTTTTTGAGTATGGGTTGTGATTAGGAAGCAGGCGAAGTGCTATGTTGGGAGTTGGTTGGGAGGATTTGAGTGGCTGATATTTGTTGGAGTGGATGGCTTTGCATACGGCAAGACGGGCAGCTATTGCTGGAGGACGGGCAGGGGTTGTGTATGTGGAGCAATGTGTAACTTTGTGGTTGAGCAGGTATTTAGTGTTGCATTTGGGAAAGCGATACGCTGCTGTGGGTGCGTGGTAATGGAGACTGGACACTCCGCGGTGGTTCATGCTAGGCTGTGTAGCGTTCAGCGGATGTCGCCAAACAGCAAGTGCGAATAAATGCAAGACGAGGCGTAGCGGCGTGTTGAGCACTGGGGTAGATTTCGCAGCTCCAGCGCTGTGCACTGAGTGGGAAATGGGGGGAAGCTAAATGGGGGCAATATCGTATAACGTGGGTGACAAGAAGCGCCAGGTTTAGTTTAGGGGTTGTGTTTAGGAAGGAGGCGAAGCGGTGTTTGGAGTTGGTTAGGAGGATTTGAGTTGGCGATATCTGTTGGAGTGGATTGCTATGCATACGGCAAGACGGGCAGCTAATGTTGGAGGAAGGTGAGGGGTTGTGTATGTGGAGCAGTGTGTGATTTCGTGGTTGAGCAGGTATTTA
>NW_013549008.1:0-5599 GCF_000499425.1 Eimeria acervulina | reverse complement strand
CTGGATAAGTGAAGGCATTCAACTGCTCCCGGCATGGTGTGTGCTAGCCTGTGCAGGCAAATAACCAGCACGAGCGCGCCGCGTTTGGTGTTCGGTGGGTCCCATGGGCCTAACGAACACACTGGGCAGCCGAGAGCTGGAATGTGTATTGATATCGAAGATGTTGTTTCTCTTGGAATGGGCGGCCTTCGTGGATTCATTCAACATAGCTTCAGGTAGCGAACCGACACCTTACCGACGTTTCTCAAGTATCCATGCTTCCGTTTAACCGCTCTGCTCATTGCTTGCCAAGGATCCTCTTCGGCACACTGCTTAAGTCGCCAGCATTTAGCCAGGACAGCAGTTCTTGGTGCCCTCCCCTTGTTTTTCTAACTGTTAGTCAGCAGCAGCTTCGCGGGACAGCACCGAGAACGTTTCATGCCCACGTGCAGCTCCGCACGTCCTCCTTTGACCTGCCATCAGCTACAAATACGCTGTAGCGTTTCAGTAGCGGTGGTGTAGGGAATTGCAATCCGGTTGACATCTAGGGCAGAAGGAAGCACACCGTTGTTCAGCCTTCTACCTTACGCGTACCATGACTGCGGCTCCTGTCTCATGGTGGGTCAGAAAGTGCGGCGACAACACAGCGCAAGGTGTGTGGCTGCGGTTCCGTTGCTTACCCGGCGGTCATGAAGTGGCACATGCTGAGCTGATTCGTTAATAAGGAGTAGTTTTCCCGACGGGGATCGACACGAATGGCCAAGTCGGAATAGACGGCAGTTCAGGGCCAGTGAACTCTGACCCGTGTGCAGTAGCCCCCAAAGCTTCTTTTAGGCGTCTGAGTCTGTGAAGCCAGGTTCGGCGCGTGTTATGCGAATAGCTGACCAATGAGATATTTGCTAGGCTGAGTAGCGATGCGAAGATGGGCTTGCCTGTTCGACGTTGCAGTATTTGGTGTTGTAGAGCATGTTCTAGTGCTTTGAACCAGGCGCAAGAATTCAGTGACCTGCGACCCACAACGCATATACAGTTCATTGATCGGCCAAGTTTGTAGCATGAATAGATACAACATTGTTGCTTCATTAGCACTTGAAGACCTGATCGACCAGATTTGCAGCAGGGCCGGAACAGGGTTTCGAGAACCGCAGAGTTGCCACATTCGACGCTACAGGAAGTGGCAATACTGTTAGCCGTGGCTAATGTCTTGTGCGGCCGCTCCTATGCACCAGTAGTCTCCGGAAATGGACAGGTGAAGCTCATCTGTGCCTTGACATCTTCTGCAAGCATGCTTTAAAGCTAACGCATGCCGGACATTTGCATGATTATGGGTCTGCCTTGTATGCTGCGCCAGTTAGCCTTCGTATGCAGTAGACATTGCTGTAGGAATAATACCTGTGCGAAGATAAGGTTAAGAATGCAGTAAATTACGCATGTCGTGCTTTATCATTCGCCCATTGCAGGTATCCACTGCGCGAACGCCGAGCAAGCAAGAGGCCGCTTTTGTGTTACATGCTGCTTGACATCGTTGCACACAGACCTTCAGAGGCGTGAAAGCAGTCCTCTTCTCAGAACATTGGTGGCACCCGCTCCCAGCGACATATAATATAGAGCCCGTTATTTGCAGACAAACTAGCTAGGGGCAAAGCGCAGCGGGAAAGGGGACGAACCATTGGTAGAGCTGTGGCAAAATGCAGGCTTGTTAAACTATCGCATAGACAGGTTGCAATTTGCCACTGGGCACCTCCCGAGTCATATGCATTTGCTTGTACTAAAAAAAAATATATGGTGGCATGCATGCTTGCAAAAATGCGTGTCCCGATTTATTTGGGCCCCTAGGGGCTGGTGACCCGCAGGCGCCCGTCACCTACTTAATGCAAAATGGCCATCCCAATGTGTCGTCGACGACACCGCACGTCAGGCCACGCGACTGAAAGATAAGTTTCAACGGAAACGCTGGATGTGTTGGCAGAACAGGAACGGCGTTTGGCGACGACAGAGAGGCCCTTAGGGACTGCAGTTTGGGCATCACGTCTGGTGGGGGTAGTGAAAAGAAAGGGAACACTACGCGAGAGGCCATTCGAGTTGCTTTTTGTCCTCTTGCAAGCGTGTTGCATGGCCATACCAACATGCCATGGACGATTAGGCCGTTCTGCCAAAAACGTGTGGACTAAGATCAGCAGTGCGCGACGAAACACAATGCAGTTTGTAAGACAATCCTGGTATCGTGTGAAGCAAGCGAATAGGTTGCAGCCTGTGGAATTCACAGATCGACACCATACGGAACGTCTCGGATGTTTTTGGCAGGTGAAACACTATAGCGGGATTGTGCAAAACGGCTACTCCTTAGCGCGGCGGTGCGAAGCAGCTTGTTACTGGTTAGTACTGCGAATGTTCAAGTATTATTCCGTTACAAGCACTTGTTCCTTCTTCCTCCGGGAGGTAGCTGGCTGCTGTGGGGGGAAGAGTATATCAGCATACTATTATTTACTATTTCGTTGCATACTGCAACGTACAGGCAATTTATATTCGATGCGGTAGCAGATTAACAACGAGACTTGCCGATGCGGGAAGCCATGCTGGATTGATTCAGCATCCTTCCACTCAACGGCAACAGTTGGTACGATACCTTTTGATGCACGCTAGGAAGGTGTTCGTTTGCACTTTGGGTCTAGGCGCAGGGTTGGCTCTTGCGTTGACACGAAGCTAGTTATCGCGCGGCGTCTGTGTTGCTGAGGCATGCATGCATGCGGAGGAGGCAATAAGACGCTTGCACGCCTGTGGCACAACTACATCAGCGGATGGCAGCACGCGCTCACATTTGCGAACGTCGTCTGTCATTGACACTCCACTGGAGTTGCGCCGCTTGAGATGGGACAAAGCGGAGAAGCAGCACGATGCACGGTTTTTTGGACCTATCGTTTGCCCGCTTGCGGCGTGCGCGATATCAAACAGGCAAGTCGGATGCAAGCAGGAATGGCGTGAACACTTTTTGTCATAGTATGTCTGGAGACTACGGGTATTGGTTGGGCACTAGGGACTTGGGTAGTGCTGCGGATGCGGCGGGTTCGGGCTTTCTCTTCACGAGTTTACCCCGCGGAGTCGTTCTGTTGCATGATTTGAGTTCAGAAGCTAGTACGCGATTTCCAGCATTTCCGTAAAAAGCGTTTTGAGAAAGTGCATCTTTGTGGCTGGGTTGCCGTTGTGGGGTGCGTATTTGGATGCAAACAGCAGTGTTGGGAGGAATGTCGGACAGCGTATCTCGACAGACTACGGGCATTGGCTTTGCTGTGCATTTGGAGAGTGTTTGAGCTTCGAACGTCTTCTGCCTTTCTCTTCACGTCACTATCCCGCGAAGTCTTTGTGTGGCACGATTTGACTTCAGCAGCAAGTACGCGATTGCCGAAAATTCTGTAGAAAGCGCTGTGACGCCATGAATCTGCGTGAAGCCACTCACCAAGAAGATCCTGTCCCCTCTTCCCTCAGAAAAGGGGACAGGATACGCCTGTCCAAGCATTGTGGAGGTGGCGCATGGGGCCATTTTGTGCTTAGTCAAATATTTACTCGCGCTCTTGAGCTGGCGCGTTTGCCTGCCTGGTAGGAAGGGGATGCTGTGTACGATGTGCTGGTTCGATGTAAGCTTGCAAACCTACCAGTGTACACTGCCGTACAGCGGGTGCGAATAAATACAAAATGGAGCGCAAATGCGCGGTTGACGCTGAACTGGGGTTGGCAGCTGTAGCGTCCCGTTTTGGGTAGCCAACACAGACAGCTTAGCGACGAAGGCGTGCAAGATGGAGATTATAGCAAGAAAATCTTAGTTTGTTTCCGATAAGAAGCTGCACGGGAAAGCGCACAATTTTTATGTGTGGAGTTGCCTAAGGATACTGGAAAGCTCAATATCCCTAGAGGTGGATGCCTTCCGGTGGATTGATAATCGCATCCCAGGCTTGAAGTAGGTGGTGAGGTTTTGACCAGGCGCTGTGGCGTGTAACTCGCATGGATATCAATGCGTTTACCTGTGGCTTACTTGTGCCTTTGTCTCAAATGCGGCCAACTGTCGGAGGAGCACACCTGTAATTCATTCGCTAGCTACCGCCTTGTATTTGCAAACCGCGTTTAGTGACTGTATCCCCGTTTCTCGCTGGCAGCAACTACTTTGAATTCTAGCTCCGTGGCTAGTGCAAGAGGCAGTCAGCCTCCAGTGACCAGTTGTTAACTCACCACGAAGTTGATGTTTAGAGGTGCTCTCAGCAAGATATATCCAATTGCTTCAGGCGGCTACAGATTTGGACGGCCGTTCCCTACATTCGCTGTTTGGCAAGTGCTCGTTTCGTGGGATTTCCTACCGACGGGGCATGCACGCAGAAGTAGCTTTTGTACACGTTACATATACTCCGGACCACTAGATGATAGTGCTTGGTGCGGCTTGAGAGTCTTGCGCATAGCGCCTCCGCTCACACCGTGCGGAATCACGTAGGAATGCAGATAATGTTTGTCTTCTGTCACAGTTTAGGCTGGCGTATCCTGTCTACCTTTTGGCGTTGGTTTGTTGATCGGGGCATTGTAGTCGCCTGAGTAAGAGATCGAGCTGGACGGCATTTTCGCAGAGTCCTAGCTGTGTACAGCATGCTACTGGTCATGGTACGGAACTGGAATATACAAAACTCTTGCCCTGCTGCTTCTCTTTGCCACAATATCTTTCACGTGGGTTAGACATTGCCCAGAACGACGTTGTGGCTCTACGAAGTCGGGTTCCACCTCGCGGCAGCTTTTTGTGCATGAAGCATTCCGGAGAATGCGCTGGAATGCACGTATGGCGTCCAGCCGACCACGTGTCTAGCATGTTCACGTACATCCTTGTTGCGTGGTTTCTACTGGAATTCTCGAGTCGCTGCAATCGCAACAACTTACAGCCCATCTTTCTGGTCTGCTCAAGGAGGCGCACAGGTGGATCTCTTGTGTGCGCGTGAAGTTCGGTCGAGGTTACTAAAGATGGAACAGGCTGAAATGGTGGCACTACCTTACGACTTGTGGTGCTTTCTTCAACAATCTCGGTTTAGATTACTTGTGCAGTGTTGCTCTAGTATAATGCGTGTTTTCCTTCGGCTTACCCGCAATACAACAAACCCTTTTTGCGGTGGACGCGTTGGTTTAGAAATTGTGGAGGGTACTGCAGTTATTTGCAGTGATCCAACTTGTGCGTTTTTTGTTTACGGGTAAATTGGGTGAGGGCAAGTCAGGGCTGGCATGGGAGCGAACCATTGGTGGAGCTGCGGCAACAGTGCACGCTAGCGGCGGCGTCTCGGGTGTGCTGCATCTAGTCAATTTAGGCTTGGCGTCTACAGCATGGCTGCATTTGCGCCTAAAGGGATCAGTGACCAGATTTATCTGGTCCACATCGTGTTGGATGGAGGTCGCCACAGAGTCGATTTTTTCTTGTTTACGAGTCAATTGAGTGAGGGCAAATCAGGGCTGGCATGGGAGCGAACCATTGGTAGAGCTGCGGCAACAGTGCACGTTAGCGGCGGCGTCTCGGGTGTGCTGCATCTAGGCAATTTAAGCTTGGCGTCTACAGCATGGCTGCATTTGCGCCTAAAGGGATCAGTGACCAGATTTATCA
>NW_013549009.1:0-5420 GCF_000499425.1 Eimeria acervulina | reverse complement strand
TGTATATATATATATATATATCTATATATATATATATATATATGTATACATATATATGCTTTTCTTTTTCATAAAACTGCACCGCTTGCAAATATCAATAAATGAATGGCCTCTGCTGCTGTGTGTGCTACTGCTGCTGCATCTGCTGCTTCTGCTGCTGCATCTGCTGCTGCTTCTGCTGCTGCTGCTGCTGTTGCTGCTGCAGGCGTTGCGTTTGTTAGACCCTGAGAGTTTATTTTTTGCGTGTAGAGTATTTTCGCGTTTTGACAGCGTCAACGGCTACAAAAGTTTGCTGCGGATATTTCCTTCTGAGAGTAAATTAGCTGTTGTCGCTGATGATATAGATGCGGTCTGGCGTGAACAAAACAAATGCATTAAGATCGAAGGATATTTCTTCTTCGCAGATGCTGCTGCAGCTAACTTTAATAACCTCAGACCCCAGACACTCACACACTGGATCGCAGCTGCGAGGCCCTTCTGCAACTTCCTACACTCAGGTCTGCTGCACTATGCTGCTGCTGCTGCTGCTGCTGCTGCTGCTGCTGCTCTTGCTGCTGCTGCTACTGCTGCTGCTAATGATGATGATGCTGCTGATGGTGATGGTGATGATGATTATGCTGCTGCTACTTCTGCTGTTGCTGCTACTTGAACTGCTGCCGGTTTGCTGCTGGTGTTGTGCTGCAGTGCGAACGCGGCGTCCAGCTGCAGCAAACAGCAGAAGGAGACCCTCTGCTGCTGCTGCTGCAGAGCAGGAGCAAGTGCATGCTCAAGCCCATGCTCAGCAAGAGAGGGAACAGCGCGAAGAAAGACAGAAGCAGCTGCAGCAGCAGCAACTGCAGCAGCAGCAGTCGCAGCAGCAGAACAGTGGTGCTGCTCCAACAGCAGCAACAACACCACACAACACTGCAGCAGCAGCAACCGCAGATGCAGGCGCGAGCCCTGATGGGGCCAAGCAGCAGCAGCAGCAGCAGGAGCAGCAGCAGCAGCAGCAGGCGGAAGCACCAGCAGCAGCTGAAGCAGCACCTGAAGCACAAGATACGCCTAATACGCACATTAACAAGAGACAGCTTCCTTCCTCTTTACAGTGGGGCTTTCTTCTGTCTCTGCAACTTCTTGCTCTCTTGTTGCTGCTGCTGTTGCTGCTGCTGTTGGTGTCGCTGCTGCTGCTGCTGGTGTTGCTGCTGCAGCGCCTTCTGCTTCAGAAGCAGCAGCTGAGGCGCTCTATGAAAGTGGCCGCAGCAGCAACAGCAGCATTGGCAGCAACAGCAGCAACAAGAACAGGAACAGGAGTAGCAGCAGCAACAGTAGCAGCAGCAGCAACAGCAGCTGCTCTTTGCAGTGCAGTGCTGCTGTGTGTGTTGCTGTCGTTGTTGTAGGTGCAGCAAACAAAACGAAGAACCAAATAACAAACAAAAAGAGAAGGAGGAAACAAAGCAAAAAAATAAACAACAAAAAAACACAAACACATCTTTTAATGAATTTCCTGTGCCGCGATCCCCCAAACGTTTTGCTGCAGCAGCCAGAAGCAACAGCAGCAGCAGCAGCAGCAACAGCAGCAGCAGCAACAACAACAAGATGCGAGTAGCTGGAAAAGGAACTGCAGCGAAATCTTTCTTTGGCTCTGCTGCTGCTGCAGAAGCAACTCATGCTGCAGCAGCAGCATCAGCACCAGGAGCAGAAGGAGCCCCAGCAGCAGCAGCAGCAACAACTACAACAGCAGCAACTGCACCAGCAGCAGGAGCAGCAGGAGCAGCAGCAGCCACAGACGCAGCAGCACCAGGAGCAGCACCAACAGCAGCAGCAGGAGCAGCAGCAACAACAGCAGCAACAGCAGCAGCAACAGCAGCAGCAACAGCAGCAGCACCAGGAGCAGCAGCAACAGCAGCAGCAACAGCAGCCGCAACAGCAGCAGCATGTGGTGGTGTTTGTTTGGAGAGGTATGCGGGTGTTGCTGCTGAAGAAGGCCCTTTTGCTGCTTCCTTCTTTAAATGCGGTGTATTGCAAGACAGCGACAAACAGCTGCTGCACCTGCAGCAAATATTGAGAGCAATCCATCACCTCTACTTTAAAATTGTCAGGCGTCTTTTAAGAGCAAACAAACAAAGACTTTCTCAATACTGCAGCAGCAGCAGCAGCAGCAGCAGCAGCAGGAATAGCGATGGCAGCAGAAGGAGTAACGGACGCAGAAGCAGCAGCAGTTGCAGCAGCAGCTGCAGCAGCAGCAGCAGCAGTTGCAGCAGCAGCGGGGAGGAAGCAACAGATGATGACACTGCTGCTGCTGCTGTGGGGAGAGGGCGTCACAGGCGTGCTTCGTCTGCAGCAGCAGCAGGAGAGCCAACTGCAGCAGCAGCAGCAGCAGCAGCAGCAACGCCGAGGCGGCGAGTGCGCAGCAGCATGCTCTTGAAAGAAGAAGCAAACAGCCCCACAGCAATCGCCCTGCTGCAGCAGCTGCCCGATGTTGCTCTGGTTATTGAAGCCCTACGACAGCAAACACTTAGAGGTTTGTTTTTCTGTATTTGTTGTTTTTCTTTCTTTTTTTATCTGCTTTGTTTGTTTGTTTGTTTGTTTGTTTGTTTGTTTGTTTGTTTGTTTGTTTGTTTGTTTATTTGTTTATTTATTTATTTATTTATTTATTTATTTTATTTATTTATTTGTTTGTTTGCTTGCATCTTTTTTTCTTTTCTGTTTCGTCTTTTCATTTTATCTTCCGGTGTATTTACATCTTCATTTTTTTTGAGTTATGTTGGGGCTGTGCATGCATGATATAATAATAATATATTTTTCTGTCTTTCTTTGTTTCTTCATTCACATTGTTTTTGTTTGTTTACTTTATTTGTTTTGTGTTTGTCTGTCCAACCTGTTTTGTTTATTTCTTTTTTTGTTTGTTTTGCTGGTGTTGTTTAATGCTGTGTTTATTTTTATCGATTTCCTTTTGCTCTATGTTTATGCATGATTATATTATTATTATAATATATATATAGTGCATTATTAAATTATATTATTATAATATATATATATATATATAATGCATATATATATTATATATTATATATACATTTATCTGTTGTAAGAGCAATAAGACTTGTGCTTTCTTCTTCCTCTTTCTTTATTTGTTTGTCTTTGCGGTGTTTTGTTTTAAATGTTTTAAATTATTTTTTCTTCTTCTTTGTTTTATTCAAGAGTTTTTTTGTTTATTCTTTTGAGTTATGTTTGTCTACTTCAATTTATAAATTTATTTCTTTTTCTGTTTTGTTTGTTCCTATATAGACTTGTATGCATGCGCAGCACAACTGTTGAATGTTGCTTGTTTTTCTCTCTTTTTTTTGTTTTAAAGGGCATTATTATTCTTTTAAAAGAAATATGTTTTGTTTTTTTCTTTGTTTTTCTTTTCAGGGGTTGTCATAGGCTTTACAGGGCTGCAAGGCAAACATATTTGCAATGTACTGTCTACAGACTTAAGCCGTCTTGTTCTTCAGGCTGGCGGTCGTCTTCTCGATGTTTTTTCTTCAAATTGCACGCATCTTCTTTGTACAAAGGGTAATTTAATTAAAATAATTTATTCTAAATTCTTTTAAGCTTTCAAACAACTCCTTTTATGCAGCTTTCTGCTCGTTTATCTGCAGCTGTTTCCTTGTATAAAGGCGCTGTTGTTTTATTCATTAAATAATAATAATAATAATAATAATAATAATAATAATAATAATAATAATAATAATAATAGAAAAGCCAGGCACGGCCTCGCAGCAAACAAATCGTGATGCATTATACAACAAGCGAATATTTAAAGCCGAAATATGTCAGTCTAGGGTTTACGGTTTGGGGTTTAGGGTTTAGGGTTTAGGGTTTAGGGTTTTGTTTGTTGCAGTCACCGACAAGTACGTTCAGGCAGGGAAGCTGGGTATCCCCAGAGTGAGTCGGCACCCCTTCTCTGATGCTGCTGCTAGCCAGCTAGCTGCTAGCTAGCTAGCTAGCTAGCTAGCAGCAGCATCAGAGGCTCCCCTTTCCATACAGCTAGGGCCGTTCATACACAGCTAGCTAGCTAGCTAGCTAGCTAGGAGGCGACCATCAAGGGTGTTGAGAAGCCGCGAATGACTCACGGAATAGCTGCCTAGCTATCTCGCCAGCTAGCTAGCCAGCCTTCCGGATAGCTAGCTAGCTAGCTAGCTTGATAGCTAGGTAACTGGCTAGCTAGCTAGCTAGCTGTCTGTGAATAGAATGTTGAGTGTACGTTCAGGTGCATATAACTTGGCTGCTGAAGGCTCTTTATACGTGGAGGTGAGGAGGAGATCCGCTTTGTTGTTTTGTTGTCTTTGTTTGTTTATATTTTGTTTAAATAATAATATTTGCCTCTTTTCTTTTTGTTTTTTCTCTCTTTACCGTCTACCTGTCTTTGTATGATCTGCTTAAGTTTATCTCTGCTTGTTTTTGTTTCAATCAGAGTTCGTCTTTCTTTATTTTTCTATCTTTGTCTTAGAATTGTTTAGGGTTTGCACTTATGCTGTTTTTGTTTGTTTAATTTTATATTTGCTTTTGTGCTTGTTTATTTTATTTTATATTTTAGGGTTTAGGGTTTTAGGGTTTAGGGTTTAGTATGTTTTTATTTTGTTTATTTGTTTTTCTTTTCTCCCCCTCTTTATTCTTATTTTGTTGTTTTCTTTTTATTTTTTGTTTGTTTTATTCAAATGCATTTCATTAATAATGTTTATTTAACTGTCTTTTACTGTTAATCTTTTCATGTAGATTTATTTTATTAATACTTTCTAGTTTTTTATATCTTTTAATTAATATTATTTTAATTATATTTTTATGTAAAATGCATATAATTAGTAATACTCTGCTTTAATTTATTAATATTTTGTTTGTTTTAATATATTATTTGATATTATTAAGATTATATTTTAGTTTAAATATATGTAATTAGTAATGCATGTCTTTAAACGCCGTAAACTACTGATATTTTCTCCGCTTTAATTTATTGATGTTTTGTTTGTTTTAATATATTATTTAATACTATTTAAATTATATTTTAGCTTAAATTTATTTATTTATTTATTTTCAGAAGACCCAACGAACAACTTTTTGAGTTCCGAAGATGTGAAGGAAAATTTCGCTCGTGCTGGGAGCCGCAGAGCGAAGATAAATCTTTTGCGGGTATTACACTGCCTTATATGTTTAGTTGATTTAATTGTTTAATATATTTAAATAAATAAATAAGTATATATATATATGTATGTATGTATGTATGTATGTATGTATGTATGTATATTTAGATGTATGTAATACTATTCACAACGCGAATATCTGTAAAAGAATTATTATGTATACATATATAGATGAATATATATATATATATATATATGTATATATATATGTATATATATATATATATACATATATATATATATGTATTTATGTATATA
>NW_013549010.1:0-4472 GCF_000499425.1 Eimeria acervulina | reverse complement strand
TATATATATATATATAATTAGTGAACAGACACTAAACAAATGCAAACAATTTAACAAAAGCAAACGCAGCCCCTTTTAGCCGTTGACGCCTTCTGAGGTGTACGTACACCTGATGACTTGCTGAAGCCACGCGATTGGCTAGCTAGCTACCTAGCTAGCCAATCGCGTGGGCGGCTACCTAGCTAGCTAGCTAGCTAGCTAGCTAACACCCTTCCATCCGGCCGTCACACAGGTTCCCTCACTGGCCGCTAGGCAGCCAGCTAGCCAACTGGCTAGCTGGCTAGCTAGGCTATCTGGCTAGCTAGCTAGGGGAGACAGACAGTTGGCTAGATAAGCTATCTAGCTGGCTACCTAGGCTATCTAGCTAGCTAGCTAAGGGTGACATCTAGTTGAACAGATAGGCTGTCTAGCTAGCTATCTGAGGGAGAGAGACAGTTGGCTAGCTAGGCTATCTAGCTAGCTAGCTGAGGGAGACAGCCAGCTGGTTTAGTCAGGCAGTTGGCTAGCTAGCTGCGTCTTGGAGGGCCTTTAGCAGCTAGCCAAGGAGTATCACACAACGAAGTAAAGGAGACAGTTAAACAAAGGAGACAGTGAAATAAAGGAGACAGTGAGGAAGTAAAGGAGACAGTTAAATAAATGAGACAGTCTTAGAGAGCCCTTGCAGAAGGACAAGGAGAGCAGCTCAAATGCAAGCAACCACAAGCAAGCCGCACGCAGGGCAACAGCAGCAGCAGCAGTAGCAGCAGCCGCTGCTGCTGCTGCTACTGCTGCTGCTGTGCATGCGTGCACAGTGTGTGGTCACTCTGCTGCCTCCGCCCAGTTGGTGCTGCAGTCGCCAGTAGTGTTGCTAGTGCAGCTTGCTGCAGCAGCAAAATAATGCAGCACCAGCAAGCCAGTAGTGCTGCAGCAGCAAGCCAATAATGCTGCAGCAGCAAGCCAATAATGCTGCAGCAGAAAGCAAGTCCCTGCAGCAGCAAGCTAGTCCCTGCGGAAGAGCAATGCTGCAGCACAAAGCTGCAGCACCTTGCTGCTGCGGCAGCACCAACCCAACAATGCTGTGGCAGCAAGCCATTACGTTGCTGCTGCTGCTGCTGCAGCACAGCACATTTGTCTCTACCTGCGTTTGTACTTCTTCTTCGATTTAAAACTGCTGCGGCCTGGAGGGGCGCCCCTTCTCTTCCTTGCAGCAGCACCATTACTATCTGTTTTGTGCCGCTTATTGCTGCTGCTGCTGCTGCTGCTGCTGCTGGTGTCTGCTGTGGGTCTCTTTCTTTTCCTACGCTGTTTCTGCTGCTGTCTTCGCCTTCCAAGGGCTCCGCTCCCCTCCTCTTCATTCTCACGATCCATTCGTATCCGCTGAGGCCTTGCACTCCTGCAGCAGCAGCAGCGGCAGCAGCAACAGCAGCAGCAGCAGCAGCAGCAGCAGCAGCAAACAGACCCCAAAGGTATGGGAGATATCACTCGCATATACCCAAACCATTTAAAGCAGTAAACAAAAAACGATTTTGCTGCAGCAGCAGCTGTCCCTGTTGCTGCAGCTGCTATTTCACCGCAGCATTCCTGCAGCAGCAGCAGCAGGAACTGCTGCTGCTGCTGCTGCTGCTGTTGCTGCTCTGTTCAACTCACTTCTTTCGAGAACGAGCCGCTGCCTTCGCCACACGGTACTCTTGCATCCTCTGAGAAGCAGAGACCCCACAAGGTTTGCTTCGCTGCTGCAGCTGCTTTCCTTGCTGCTGCTGCTGCTGCTGCTGCTCTCTTTGCTTCTGCTGCCTTTCTTGCTGCTGCTGCTGCTTTTAGGGCTACGCTCGCAGCAGGGTCTGCTGCTGCAAGGGTGTGTAGAGAGCGGCTCACCTCCTTTTGCTTAGCAGTCAAAGGCGGGCGCTTCTCTTTCTTCCAGTGCTGCTGCTTCTGCTGCTGCAGCTGCTGCTGCAGCTTCGCCTTCTGTTCCTTTGTAGCCCTTAACTCCTTAAACTTAATCTTTGCTGCTGCTGCTGACGAAGAAGAAGAAGCAAATGCATCCTCTTCTTCTGTCTCGCTGCTGCCATCAGCCTCAGCAGTTACCCAGTCGGGCAGCTCTGCAGCACAAGCAGCAACACACACAAAGGTCGCTGCTGCTGCTGCTGCTGCTGATCTGGCTGCTGCTGCTGCTGCTGCTGCTGCTGATCTGGCTGCTGCTGCTGCTGTTGCAGTGGCTGTACCTTCACTGCTTTCTTCGTCTTCTTCTTCGGAGCTGCTGCCAGTTGCATCGCTGCTGCCTGACTCGGTTGTCTCTTCCTGCTGCTGCTGCTGTTGCTTATGCTTCTGGTTCTTGTTTGCTGCTGCCTCCGTGCTGCTGCTGCTGCTGCTGCTGCTGTTGACTAGAGCCCTTGCTTCCGCCTCCTCGCGTGACGCTTCCTGCAGTCTCCTTTTATCTCTTTTGCTCTCAAACCATTCGCGTTGAGGCCGCGAGTAAATCTCATCTACAGCAGCAGCAGCAGCAGCAACAGCAGCAGCAACAGCAGCAGCAGTAGCGGGAACATGCTCAAGTGAAGCGGCTGCGTCAGCTCTCTGGTGTCTCCTCCTGTCTCCTTCTATGAATTGTTGCTGCGAGCGAGAAGCCTATCTTATTTATTTTTGTCTCTACTTATTGCCTGTCTCTTTGAGGTGTCCCCTTCCCCTGGCTGCTGCTGTCTCCTTGCTGCTGCATCTGTCTGTTTCTTTGCTGCTGCTGCTGCTGCTCGTGCTTACACTGGTCCTGATGCCTACTCGTGCTGCAGCTGCTTGTGCTGCTGCTACTCGTGCTGCTGCTGCTCGTGCTGCTGCTGCTGCTGCTGCTGCTGCTCTTACCTGCATGTTGTTCAATGTTGTGGGCCTTAGCTAAGAACATCTGAGCCAGCCGCATTTCTCTCTCGAGTGTCTCCTCTTGTCTCTTCTTCTGAAGCGCCCCCTCTAGGCCCCGCAGCTGCATGCAGCAGCAGCACAACGCATTCGCTGCTGCTGTTGCTGCTGCTGAAGCAAACCGCATTCGCTTCTGCTGCTGCTGCACCAGCAGCAGCAAAACAAATCCGGGTCTGCTGCTGTTGCTGCTGTAGCTGTTCCTACTAATACTTGCGCAGCACTTGCTGCTGCTGCTGCTGCTGCTGCTGCTGCTGCTGTGGCACAGGCCAAGCATCCGAGGAAGGAGACACTGAAAGAAGTGATGAAGATAGTTGGGGAGACAGAGAGAAATTAAAAAACAAAACAAAAAGTAAAAGACAGACAGAGACAGTTAGAAGGAGACACCTGAAAAGAGACAGAGACAACCCTCGCAAAAGAGCAGCAGCAAACCTCCCGACTTACTTCCTTAGCAATGACTTCCAGCTTAGCGCTGTCTATCCTCCTCCGCAGCACCTGCTGCTGCCCCTTATGCTGCTGCTGCTGCTGCTGCTGCTGCTGTTTGTTTCTTCCTCCTACTGCAGCAAGGAGTCTCTTAACAGCTAGACGCTCTGAGGTGTCTCTGTTGTATATTGTTATCGCTACACCGTGACGCCCCATTCGGGCTGTCCTCCCCACACAGTGTACATAGCTAAGCAGACAAAAGGAGACAGCACAAGCAGACAAAAGGAGACAGTAGAAGCAGACGAAAGGAGACAGTAGAAACAGATAAAAGGAGACAGTAGAAGCAGACGAATGGAGACAGTAGAAACAGATAAAAGTAGACAGTAGAAGCAGAGAAGAGAAGATAGCAGAAGATAAAAGGAGACAGCAGAAGATAAAAGGAGACAGCAGAAGATAAAAGGAGACAGCAAAAGATAAAAGGAGACAGCAGAAGCAGACAAAAGGAGACAGTACGGAGGGGGAAGAAGCGACATTAGAGATAAACAAGATACACAAGAAGAGACAGAGACAGAGGAGACAGAAGATAGACAGACAGACAAAGACAGGCATCACAACAACAGACAAAAGCAAAGACCAAGGAGACACAAGATATGGAGGAGACAGAGGAGACACGAGAGAAAAGAGAGACAGAAGCAAGCTCAGACATAAAAAGAAGAGACAGAAGAAGAGACAGCAGAGAAGCAGCAGCCAGCCTAAAGGCGAAGCCCTTAGCAGCAAACAAGAGACACAAGAAAACAAAAAAGGAGACAGCAATTGCTGCGCACCGCTCTACATCACTGGGGGGACAGAAATTAATAACTGCAGAGACATCTGCGACATCGAGACCTCTGCTAGCCAATTCACTCGCTAGCAGTATATCTGCTGCGCCTTGTTCAAACCTGCATGCAGCAGCAGCAGCAGCAGCAGCAGCAGCAGCAGCAGCAGCGGCAGCAGCAGTAGTAGGAGAGGGAGTAGCAGAAGCAGCAGCGCGTTTGGCTGTCTCCTTCTCTTTTTGTGTTCGTTTGTCTCCTCCTATTCATTTGTTTGTCTCCATTTGTTTGTCTGTCTCCTTCTCTTTATTTAGCTGTTTGTCTCATTCGTCTCCAGTCGTCTATATATATATATATATATATATG
>NW_013549011.1:0-5491 GCF_000499425.1 Eimeria acervulina | reverse complement strand
AATACGTAAACCCTCTAAAAACCCTAAACCCTAATACGTAAACCCTCTAAAAACCCTAAACCCTCGTTAGGCGTGCGGAGTGACTGAGCGTTGGTGTGCGGGTTTATGCGAGGGTTTGATAAAGAGGCGAAGAAGAGTGTATTAGTTTGTTTTTAATATATAAAAAGAATTATAATATTATAAAAGAATAAATAAATAAAATATTTCATTTAGAAAGATATGTTATAGTTAGCAATAGACGTAGGGTTAGCAGCGCTGTAGATAGATAGAGCGCCTGACTGTCTACGGTGTATATACACCTCAGCTGTCTCTCCCCGTCTTTAAAAGAGAAGAAACAGCTTTCTAAATGCATTGTTTAAACTATTATAATATTATTTCAGGTATTTATTAGAAGACATAGGGCATAACAAACTTTTAATGCCCTCTTCTATACAGGTAGTCTCTATACACCTCAACAGGTTTGCAAGTATATATACAGCAGCAGCAGCCAGCAGGCTCTGCTTCTTTCTTTATTATTAATACTTACGTCATTCTTATTTAACTCAAAATGCTCTCAAAGCTCTTACTCATTGCAGCAGCCGCTCTCGCCGGTAAAATTAACCCTAAACCCTAAACCCTAAATAACCCTAAATAACCCTAAATAACCCTATATAACCCTAAATAACCCTATATAACGCTAAACCCTAGACCCTAAATAACGCTAAACCCTACATGAATCCTTCTTCGTACGCTGTTTTGAGTTTCAATGTATGTACATTGATTGTCGATGAAAAGTAATAAATAAATAATCGCCTGTCTATACACCCCACAAACAATTAATATACACTTCATAAACAACACGGAGGATATAGATAATATAAAGTATGTAATATATAATATATATGATATATAATATATATATATATATATATATATGCATGCATAACGGGGTGTATGTACAGCATTGAAGCAGCAAACGCATCAAAGATACTTCTCTCTTTTTTGCTGTTATCTTTATACACCAATTCTGCATCTGTGTACCTCTATATATATATATATGTGAATTATATTATATATATTATATAATTATATATATGATGCATATAAAAGATATATATAAATGCGTAAGGGTAGATATAAGTAGAGTTAAGAGTGTAAGCATAATAATATTTTTTGTTTGTTTGCTGCTGTCTGTCTGAAGGCGCTGTGGTGTATCCGGAGGTGAGTGTTGCTGCTGCTGTCCCTGTAGAGGGCGATGCAGCAGCAGCAGCAGTGCAGCAGGAGCAGCAGGGTTTGGGGGATGAAGCAGCAGCAGCAGCAGCAGCAGCAGATACTCCGCGAGATTTCTATCCCTTCTTAGTCGTCCCCTTTACATCCACATCTTCAACATCAGCAACAACAACAACAATGAGTGCACGTTTACAAGCTCGTAAGCAGCAGCAGCAGCAGCAGCAGCAGCAACTGCAGCAGCAGAACCGTGAGAAGCTGAAGGCTTCCTATGATGATTTAGTAGGTCTCTGGAAGGAAGCAGCAGCAGCAGCACAGAGAAAGGCGAAGAGACAGCAAGAAACAAATGCAGCAAATCGCAAAGATAATAACGAGCTATGGACTGCCTTCTCTCAGTGGCTGATGCAGCTGCTGTCTCCTCCTCAAGCTGCAGCAGATATACCTCTTCAGATGTCTCTTGAGGGTAAATACGAGGGCAGCTTCTCAGCAGCAAAAGAAGAAGCAGTTGTTGTTGTTGTTGATGAAGCACAGGCTTTGCTTGAGGCTTTAAAATCCATGACTCAAGAGGAACAGCAGCAGCAGCAGGAAGAGGAACAGCAGCAGCAGCAGGAAGGGGAACAGCAGCAGCAGGAGGACCAGCAGCAGCAGCAGGAGCAGCAGCAGCAGCAGCAGGAGCAGCAGCAGCAGCAGCAGGAGGAAGAGGCAGAAGTTAAACCTAGAGAAGACGCCAGCGATGATGAAGAGATAACAGAAGCAGCAGCAATAGGCGCAGGAGCAGCACGTGCTACAGCAGAAGCAGAACCAGCAGCAGCAGAAGCAGAACCAGCAGCAGCAGAAGCAGAACCAGCAGCAGCAGCAGCAGAAGGAAGCCAGGAAGAAACATCAAGGCTGTCTGCTGAAGTACTGGACTCCCTGCAGCGCACAGAGACGATGTACAGTGATTTGATAGCAGCAATTGAAGCAGCAGCAACAGCAGCAGGAGAAGCAGCAGTAGACGCTATGGGGGCCACTGCCCGCAGCAGCGGCGACAGCAGCGACAACAGCAGCAGCAGCAGCAGCAGCAGCAACAGCCAATCACTGCGTGGCAGCGCAACTTTCTCTAGACTAGCAGCAGAGATGATGCAGGAGCTCGAGGTTCTGAACGTGCAGTTTGCTGCTAATAATGCTGAAGCAGCAGCATCTCTTGCTGCAGTTGAGCAAGAAGGCAGCAGCAAAAGCCCTCAGTGGTTAGAGAATGAAAGACAAAGATTGCTTCGACGATGGTTGTTAAAAATAAATATACAGATTATCCAGCTCTCATTCTTATATCATAAAGCTGCAGGTCTAGGCGTACCCGTTGATGTGTCTGCTGCTGCTGCTACTGCTGCAGCAAAGCAGCAAGAAGCACTTAACCTTCCGCTGCAGATAACCGTTAACCCTAATACTAATCTCACTTATAACAGCTACAGCCAATAATTCTCCAAACCCTAAACCCTAAACCCTAAACCCTAAACCCTAAACCATCCAAGATACTCCTCACAAACCCTCCGTAAACCCTAAACCCTCGTCGCCACAACTGCGAAGACACCGCAGATATCGATCGCTAACTCCCTTTACATATTTAATCTTGTTGTGCAGCAGCAACAGCAGCTGCAGCAGCAACAGCAGCAGCAGCAGCAACAGCAGCAACAACAGCAGTAGTAGGATCAAAGCTGGCGTAGGCAGCAGTAGCAACAGCAACAGCTACCAAGTTGCAAGCAGCAGCAGCAGCAGCAACAGTAGCAAGAACATTGTAGCAGCAGCAGCAGCAGCAGCAGCAGCCGCCCCCCACCTGCAGAAACAGTTGCAGTACATGCCACAACAGCAGCAGCAACAGCAGCAGCAGCAGCAACAACAGCGGCGACACACCGCAGCCCCTGCTGCTGCGTTGTAGTACGTGTAGCAGCAATTGCAGCAGCAGCAACTGGAGCAGCAGCAACTGCAGCAGCTGCAACTACAGCAGTAGCAACTGCAGCAGCTGCAACTACAGCAGTAGCAAATGTAGCAGCTGCAACTGCAGCAGCAGCAACTGCAGCAGCTGCAACTACAGCAGCAGCAAATGCAGCAGCTGCAACTACAGCAGCAGCAAATGCAGCAGCAAACGCAGCAAAGCGGCACCAATAAGGACAGCGTGAGCATAGCCAAAAGCCAGCAGCAGCAGCAACTGCAGCAGCAGCAGCAACAACAGCAGCAGCAGCAGCAACAGTATGCCCAAAATTGACATATGTCAGTTCGCTTTATAAGTCTAATGACTGCAGCAAAGGTAGCGGGTGCTGGCTTAGCTGCAGCAGCTGCAACAGCAGCAGCTCCCGCTGCTGCTGCTGATCCCCCTGCTGCTGCTGGCTCTGTAGCCTCTGGCGTTGCAGCAACAACAGCAGCAGCAGCAGCAACAACAACACCTCTCCATCCCTCTACTGTGCTGCTACCATTGCTGCTGTAGGTATTGCTCCTGCTGCTGCTGCTGATGCTGCTGCTTGCTGATTAGGCTTCGGCTTTTTGTGGGGCTTCGCCTTCATTAATAAGAATTAGCAGCACACTGACATTGTCCTGCAGCAAAAAGCAGAGTAGAAACCAGCAGCAGCTGCAGCAGCAACACTGCAGCAACAGCAGCAGCAACTGCTGCTTCTGCTGCTGGCCTTCCAGCTGCAACTACGGGTAAGAGACACCGCTCCAGCAGCAGCAGCAGCAACAGCAACAGCAGCAAACGCAGCAGCAATACTAAAAGCATCAGTAGCAGCAGCTACATCAACAGCAGCAACACTAACAGCAGCAACAGCAACAAAAGCAGCCGCACGAACAGCAGCTGCAATAACATCAGCAGCAAAAACAGCATTGCTGCTGCGGCTGTTATTGCAGCTGCTGCTGATATTGTTGCTGTTGCTGCTGCTGCTGCTGCTCTTGCTGCTGCAGCTTTTGATGCAGCAGCAGCATTACCTGCGCCTTGCGATCTACGAGCACAAAATCCACCTATAAATAAATAAATAAATAAAATAAATAAAATAAATAAAATAAATAAATAAAAATAATATATTTATTGTAATAAAACGGCAAACAGAGAAAAGAAAGCGAAGAGACTACTCCATCCACTGCAGCAAACGCATAGCAGCAGCAGCAGCAGCAGCTGCTGCTGCTGCTGCTGATGCTGCGCACGTTGCTACAGGACTAGCTGCAGCAACAGCAGCATCTAACCACTTGGGGGCAAGAGCTGACGACAGCAGCAGCAGCAGCAGCAACAGCAGCTCAAGAGTTGGCGGCAAACATCTGACAGCAGCAGCAGCAGCAACAGCAACAGCAACAGCAACAGCAGCAGCAGCATCAGCTCACGAGTTGGCGGCAAACAGCTGAGAGATCGAAGGGCCTGCTATTGACCTTCGAAGACCTCTTCTCCTGCAGCAGGAGCAGCAGCAGCAGCAGCAGGAAGCAGATGCAGCAGCAGCAACAGCAGCAGGTAAGCATCATCATCATCAGCAGCAGCAGCAACAGCAGCAGCAGCACCACCACCACCGCCCCCGCCAGCAGCAGTAACAGCAGCAGCAGCAGCACCACCACCACCACCACCACCGCCCCCGCCAGCAGCAGCAACAGCAGCAGCAGCAGCAGAAGCCTGGCGTACCTTTTGAATGAGTTCAGCGGTTTTCTCGATTGCTTCTGAAGCTGCCCATACACCCCAGAAGCCATCGCATGCAATTAAAATAAATTCATCAGCCGAAGGCAGCAAAATAAATTTCTTTACACATGGTATGCAAGAGACACCGTAGCGTTTTAAGCTGCGTATACACCCCAAACACACAAACAATAAACAAACATTTAATAATAATAATGCTTCAATCTTTATTTTTATTTATTTATTATTTATTTATTTATTTATTTATTTATTTATTTATTTATTTATTTATTTTTTATTTATTTATTTATTTATTTATTTATTTATTTGTTTGTTTGTTCGTTCTGAGATATATTTTTTATCGACATATTTTATGCGGGTTTAATATATATAACGATATACAAATGCATATATACAGTTTTAGTTATATTTATTTATATATATATAAATATATATATATAAATATATATATATAAAGAGATATATATACATATATATATACATATATATATACATATATATATATATATATAAATATATATATATATATATATATATATCGCATATATCCACCCCCACCCTCCAAACCCTAAACGCTAAACCCTAAACCCTAAATAACTCTAAATAACCCTAAACCCTAAATAACCCTAAATAACCCTAAAT
>NW_013549012.1:0-5398 GCF_000499425.1 Eimeria acervulina | reverse complement strand
ATATATTATATATTATATATTATATATTATATATTATATATTATATATTATATATTATATATTGTATACTGTATATTATTATATATTTTGTGTTTTATATTATATATTATTATATATTATTCATATCTACGGGGCCTTAATGCAGCGCAGCCTAGCTGTGGGGTGTCTACGCAGCTATGGGGTGTCTTTGCATTTGTGGAGTGTCTGTGCATCTGTGGGGTGTCTTTGCATCTGTGGGGTGTCTGTGCATCTGTGGGGTGTCTGCTCATCTGTGGGGTGTCTGTGCAGGTGATGCTGGGCCCTTTTGAGTGCTGTAAATTGCTGCTAGATACGCGCACCGGCAGCAAATTAAAGCTGAGGGAGAAAATGGATTTGTTTTTTGTTGATTACGATATGCTGCCTCTTCTCATTCAAGTGAGAACTATATGTATTAGTTTTTAGGGTTTATTAGGGTTTAGTAGGGTTTATCAGGGTTTGTTAGGGTTTGTGAGGGTTTATTAGGGTTTAGTAGGGCTTGGTAGTGTTTATTAGGGTTCATGAGGGTTTACGAATGCTATATATACTCTTTCCAGGGTTTACCGTTTAGGGTTTAGGGTTTAGGGTTTAGAGTTAAGGGTTTAGGGTTTAGGGTTTGGGTTTGTTGCTGGCTGCTTTAGGAGAATTATCTAACAGGCATATCTCAGGGTTTGCAGCAGCGAAGTACTTTATCATCCTCGAAGGAGACACCTGTGGGGTGTAGAGGGACGCCTTCAGCAGAGCTGGAGTCTCTAATCTGCTGCAGCAAAGCTGCTGCTGCACTTAGCAGAGCAGACACCGCAAACTCGGTTCTTAGATCTGTAAGCAGAGGCCGACCAAACATTTGCAGAAAAACACAGTAAACATGCAGCTCTACACCCACGCATACACCCGAGGGTGTATGTACATATATATATATATATATATGCATGCATTCTGGGGTGTATATACACCGCAAGCATTCTGGGGTGTATATACACGGCAAGCATTCTGGGGTGTATGTATATACACCTCATCTATAGGGTGTATATACACATCAAATATGAAGTGTATATACACCTTAAATACGAAGTATATATATACTTACATTGTATTATTTCTGGGGTGTCTGCGCATACAGCTGAAACCATGTGGGGTGTATGCACGTACACTTGAAGGTGTTTGTTTTTGTTTCTGTTTGTTTTATTTTTAATTTTTTAATTTTTTTTATCTTTTTATTTTGTTTTATAGAGTCAGGATTGGTCGCTGCTCTCCGTCATCGGCGCCTTCTGCTGTTTGAATGTCCCAGCCGAAGTGAGTGCTTATAAATGTATTTTTGTCTCTTCTTTCTTGTTGTTGCTGCTGCTGCTGCTGTTGTTGCTGTTGTTGCTGCTGTTGTTGCTGTTGTTGTTGTTGTTGTTGTTGTTGCTGTTGTTGTTGCTGCTGCTGTTATTGTTGTTGTTGCTGTTGTTGTTGTTGCTGTTGTTGTTCTTGTTGTTGTTGCTGTTGTTGTTGTTGTTGCTGTTGTTGTTCTTCTGTCTCCTTTTTCCTCTGTCTCCGTTTAATCTTTTGTCTCCTTTTGATTTTTTGTCTGCTGTTTATATTTTATCTCCTTTTAATCCTCTGCCTTTTTTAACTTTTTTGTCCCTTTTTTATTCATTTGTTTTTTATTTTCTGTCTCCTTTTCACTTTTTGTCTCCGTTTAATCTTCTGTCTCCTCTTTATCTTTTGTCTCCTTCTATTTTTCTGTCTCCTTTTTTCTTCTGTCTCCTTTTACCTTTTTTGTCTCCTTTTATATTCATCTGTATCCTTTTAATTTTCCGTCTCCTTTTATATTTCTGTCTCCATTTCAATTTTTTGTCTCTTAATTTTTGTCTCCTTTTTAATTTTGTCTCTTAAATCTTCTGTCTCCTTTTATTTTTCTGTCTCCTTTTTAATTTTTAGTCTCCATTTTAATTTTCTGTCTCCATTTTAATTCTTTATCTGTTTTAATTTTGTCTCCTTTTTAATTTTGTCTCCTTTTTAATTCTTTATCTCCTTTTTAATTCTTTATCTCCTTTTTAATTTTGTCTCCTTTTTAATTCTGTCTCCTTTTTAATTTTGTCTCCTTTTTAATTCTGTCTCCTTTTTAATTTTTAGTCTCCATTTTAATTTTCTGTCTCCATTTTAATTTTCTGTCTCCATTTTAATTCTTTATCTCCTTTTTAATTTTGTCTCCTTTTTAATTCTTTATCTCCTTTTTAATTTTGTCTCCTTTTTAATTCTTTATCTCCTTTTTGATTTTGTCTCCATTTAAATTTTTTGTCTCCTTTTTGATTTTGTCTCCTCTTTAATTTTGTCTCTTTTTAGGTTCATAAGCTTGGGGGTTTTATTCCGCGTGCTAATTTCCCTTCTTGGCTCGGCCGCAACAGGTAAACCTCTTTTTAGGGTTTAGGGTTTAGGGTTTAGGGTTTAGGGTTTTTCGGTGGCTAGATCCATCTGCTGCACAGGAGGAGACGGAAAGGAGACAGGAGACAAATGCTGCATGCGCCGTCTGTTTATTTTTATTGTTTGTTTCTAAATAGTCTTTGCATGCATCTCTCTCTTTTCTTCGTTTTCTTCTTTGTCTTAGTCTACACAGTGCTCGCCGTAGGCTCTATATATACATAATATATATATATATATGTTTATATATATTTTCATATATATTTACATATATATATATATACATATATATTTGTATATATTTATCTGTGTGCATATCTATTAGCATATATTTATGTTTATATAAAGGCGTATTTGTATACACGTGTACGTATACATATATATATATATATGTATATATATATGTATATATGTGCATAGAAATTCATATATGTATATATATACATATAATATATATATATATATATGTAAATATATAATGTTAAATATTTATAAACACTTAAATGCATGCATGAGGGTATAAATGTTTCTTTATGCATTTATATATTTTTTGTGTATTTGTTTGTCTGCATGCATGCAGCACACAAACAAAGAACAGAAGACTCTTCTCTGAGTTGCTTCTTCATCTTTTAAAAATCCCTACTGCCGGCTCCAGCATTGGGTCCTTAAAACTCTCTGGCTACCTCGACGCCTTATACACCATGGCAAGGGTTTAGGGTTTAGGGTTTAGGGATTAGGTCTTGAGGGCTTAGGGTTTTAGGTCTTGAGGGTTAAGGGTTTAGCGGTTTAGGATTCAGGTCTTGAGGGTTTAGGGGTTTAGGGTCTATAGGAACTCAGTCTAGCATAAGAGTGGGGAGGCCCCTGTAAACCACCTAGGGTTTAGGGTTTAGGGTTTAGGGTTTAGGGTTTAGGGTTTAGGGTTTGTGTATGCAGATAGTAGCACCGCTGGCTCGGGGAGGAGACCCTCAGGAGACAGTTGATAGACTGGCGGCCTACGGGCTTAGGAGAGAGCATCTGTTAGAACATATGCAGTCTCTAATGCTAAAGAAGCAGGTGCGCCTCTAAACCCTAAACCCTAAACCCTAAACCCTAGGGGGTCAAGGTGTGCGTTTGGATGCGTCTGTTAACACATTTTCTGCTTGTTCTCTTGTTTAATCTTGAGGTGTATATGCATCTTCTACACTCATTTTAATAATAATAATAAATGCCGATGGCTGACAACTCGGAAGAAGACAAAAAAGGGATGTACATATGAGCTGTTTGTGCTGCTGCTGCTGCTTGTGCTGCTGCTGCTGCCGTTTGCCCTGTTGCTGCTTCTGCTTCTGCTGCTGCTGTTTGTGCTGATTCTGCTGCTGCTGTGTGTGCTGCTGCTGCTATCTGTACTTCTTCTGTTGCTGCCTGTGCTGCTTCTGCTGCTGTATGTGCTGCTTCTGCTGCTGTTTGTGCTGCTGCTGCTGCTGCTGCTGCAGACAAGGCTATACGATTTAGTAGAGAGCCGCAGCAAGGCAGCTTTTACTCGTCTCTGTTCTTCAATACAGCAGCAGCTGTGCATACAGCCGAAACGAACACGCAGCGGCCCCCAATCCCTTAAAGAGGTATGGTTATATTTATATTTATATTTATATTTATATTTATATTTATATTTATATTTATATTTATATTTATATTCTTATTCATAATCATATTTATATTTATATTTATATGTTTTTTTAATATGCATATTATAGCTGTCTTTGGTGTATAAAGTACTTGCATGCACATCCTTCTCTTATTGTATATAATAAGTATTAAATATATTATATATAATAACTATTAAATATATTATATATCAATAATATTAAATATATTATATATCATAAATATTAAACATATTATAAATAACTTTAATATATTTTTACAGTTATGTACGCATATACCTATATGCATAATATATAATATATATACAAACATGTCTACACAAATATATATTATATATATAGATGTTTACTTGCCTATGAACAAATAAACAAACAAACAAATAAATAAATAAATAGGTATATAAATAAATAGGTATATATATATATATATATATATGCATGCATCTGAAGGTGGTGTTTGCGTATTGGGGTGTATATGCAGGTGATAGAGCGAGAAGAAGGAGATGTCTCTGGTGAGGAGACGGATGAAGAAGAGACAGAAGGAGACAGTGCAGCAGCAGCAGCAGCAGCAAAGCGAGACAACTCTGCTGCTAATAAGAAAGCAGGGTCTAGAGCAGCAGCAAAGACAGTCCAAACAAAAGCGCGAGGCAGAGGAGGAGGGGTTAGAAAAGAAAGAAAAGTTAAAAATGCATGAACAATTATATTTTACTTCAGGTGTACGTACACCTCAACTTTAGGTAAATGCATGCAGATGCACCGTCACCCAATGCTCTCTCTTTTTGCTGCGCAAACCCTAAACCCTTGCACACCCCAAACCCTAAACCCTAAACCCTTATAGAACAAACAACATATCTCTGCTTGTTTATTTTGGCTTTTTAAACAGACTGACGCTCTCATCATTTGCTATCTGCTCTCATACGCGGGGTCGAGGGTTTAGGGTTTAGGGTTTGCGTTTAAGGCCCTCCACTTTAGGAATATTAGGGTTTTATGTTTAGGGTTCAGGGTTTAGGGTTTTAGGGTTTAAATTTAGGCTTTGGTGTTTAGATTTAAAGCCTTACGGCACTTAGGGTTTACATTTTAAGACCTAGGGTTTAGGGTTTAAGGTTTGTGTTGTAGGGCCTAGGGTTTAGGGTTTAGGGTTTAGGGTTTAGGGTTTGGGGTTAAGAAGCTACGCTTAGGCGAGCTAGCACTGGCGGTGTCTGTGCAAAGAACAATCATCCGCTCTGCATGCGCACTCACGCTATATATATACGCATATATATATATATATATATGTATATATATATATGTATGTATATATAGTATATGCATATATAATATATATATAAGTATATATATATATA
>NW_013549013.1:0-5941 GCF_000499425.1 Eimeria acervulina | reverse complement strand
TAGATGCGCGAAATGCGTCAGCAGTCGCTGCAGTGCAGCACTTAGTCGATGTCGGCCAATACTCTAAAGCGCGTGCGTGTATATATCAAGCTTGGGAAATTGCAAGGAAGGCAGGAGGAATATGGCACACCGCAAAGACGACAGGACGTGAAATGGGTTGATACGGGTGTCACTGCATCACTCCGAAGACCAAGTGCCTCAGTGACTAAGGCTTGACCTGGTGTTGTGATTGTAACGTGAATGGCCTGACTTTGGAAGGGTTGGGTTGTCCCATAACAGAGTGTACGGGGACTTGCATTTTGTGTTTCGTGGGACGCTTGACCTTTGCCAAGCACTCAGCGTTGGAGCAGTAGCGTTGAGAGGTTTCGCATTTGCACCTGTGTGCAGAGTTAGGAGTATCCACGAAGAGGTCTGGGAAGGTACGCGCGAGCTGTCACATTGCACGTGTCGGCGTTGGGCAGCGATTCGTCGCGGGTCGCCAGGCACGCAGGGTACAAACAATGCTGGATTAGACGCGGACGTACCGGCAGCAGAGCATCACCTGCAGGGGCTTTTGCTTTTAGATGCGCGAAATGCGTCAGCAGTCGCTGCAGTGCAGCACTTAGTCGATGTCGGCCAATGCTGTAAAGGGAGTGCGTGTATATATCAAGCTTGGGAAATTGCAAGGAAGGCAGGAGGAATATTGCACACCGCAAAGACGACAGGACGTGAAATGGGTTGATACGGGTGTCACTGAATCACTCCGAAGACCAAGTGGCTCAGTGACTAAGGCTTGGCCTGGCGTTGTGATTGTAACGTGAATGGCCTGACTTTGGAAGGGTTGGGTTGTCCCATAATAGAGTGTACGGGGACTTGCATTTTGTGTTGCTTGGGACGGTTGACCTTTGCCAGGCACTCACAGACGTTCAGTGGGCAAAAAATGCGAAGCAAGCGCCCTCACAGTTTTGGGTGGCTTTGCAGTTGCTGGTTGAGTATATCTGTATCACATGTACAGGCCTTGAGTTAGCGGTTTGACTAGCTCGGAGTGGTGTGTATTTGTATTCCGCTGCTGGGGGCATTTGGCATTTGCAAGAGCTGGGCACATAGAAGCACTATGCTGGGGGATGGGGTTTCATATGCACCAACAGTGTCTCCCCTCCTTCGATGAAAACGAAGGTTGAGGTTGCGCCAGAGCAACTAATTGCTGTAGTTTGCTCTGATGCCAGCACCGGTGCGCCTAGTCTTGAGGAGTTAGGCTGGCTCTAGCCGGCTATTCCACTACTGTGCAGCTGTTACCATGGACTTCATTTACGGAGTACTAAAATATCTCTGTTGCGGTTTAGCGAGTACGTGCAATAGGCAGGTGTTGCTTTGTTTTTCGTTTAGCCTAGCGGCGGAGTTCAAAGGAGGATCATCAACAGTGAAGAATCCGTCAGTGCACTGTTAAACGACAACGATCTGTTTAGTCCTCAAGCGACTCTGTCAGATCACGCGTCAGGGAGACCAGGATCTGCACACCGAGACGCCGTAGTCACATTTGCCCTGAGCGGAGGTGCCATGTAGAAGCTATCCTCAGCTGTGAAAAGGGGAGAACAACATGCTTTTTGCTTGCCCTAGCAAATGCTTAGACGACAGTGTCTGAACCGTTAGCACTAACTGTGGTTGCCTTGGGGCGCTTCACGACCAACCAAACTTGAGTTTACAAGAAACGATATCTTCTATTGGATTGCTACGACTCTGACAAGACGCGCAATCCGCCTTTTCCAGGCAGTACGTTTCGACGTCATGGGTCTCCGTCAAGACAAATGAGATCTGGGATCAGTCGGCGCGAGCTCAGTGTTCTTTGCCAGTGCTTGGCGCCAGTACAAACCAGGAAGCGCGTATGCTAGGCTGAGTGGTTAGTGATAAAGGTCTCTGTATTTGGGACGGAGACAAGTGTATGGATTTACAACTGCTGGTTAAGAGTAGTCTGCATTTAGTGTTTGGCCATACATACCGAATCTATCGGTGTTGTGAGAGACAAGAGAGCGTGCACCAGCTTCTCAAATGACGACCACAGACTCCACGTTTGCTTTGAAGGACAAGAATGATGGAATGGACGCAGTCAATCCAGGATGCACCCCCCAACGGTTTTGCTGGGCTTTGTGCGGATTTGAGACGAATTAGAAGCACAAGTGCAATGATGCTTGTTGTCTGCAATGTCTCGTAGGTTCTGCGCAATTTGGCATGATGGTGTGCAATGCACTGGGCGGTTAAAAACGAGTTTTCAGAAGCTGATACACCTGCAGCGGGCACCATGACATGATGTTTGAAGCATGCACTGCCATTGTGCCATTGTTTAACGTTACTCGTGGTCAAGACAACTAGATATTTAAAGTGAGCCTATGGAAGGCCAGGAGCACTGCTCTATGCTACCAACCCTCGCCTGGGAGAGAGCCGGTGGTATCCTACACCGTACAGCTGATGACGCAGGATTTCGGTGAGGATCGGCTGCTGCACAGTTCAATTTGCCATGACAAAGAGCCATGTTGGGGGTGTAGAATTGCGGGATATGGATGCTGCTGTCGGTGACAATGATCATATCCAATCTCAAAGACGTGCGAATCGCGTTAGTATAGTGTCTATTACTTGCCACTGCGGCCTTCACGGTTTCCACACGCAGAGACATCACCCCCCATGGAGTCAAGCACAGCTAAGAAATTGATTTTTCCGGTTACCCTTTAACTAGCGGAAGTACTAGTGAAAATTGCGGCATCGTTTAAAGTGAGAACCACTGCTCCATGCAAATACGAAGTTGAATATTTGACTAGAAGACGGGCGGCAGTTTGCTTTGAAACACACTGTGAAACGCCGCGCTTTGAGGGTCAGCAAGCAGTCGTGGAGTGCATCCTGAACAGAGTGCGTCGTAGAAACTGAGGGCCTCAGTGGAATAATCTATGTTGAAGGCTTCAAGGCGACATGTCATGCGCCGCCATAATGAAGCAACCTCGCACGCGCTACCATTGAATTATGGCACTGCCCCTGCCAGATTGATGAATAAATCAAGTGGAGGCATTTGGGACATTCACGTAACACAGAATAACATAGATTTTCTCAATAGCCGTTGCTCATCTGCTAGTCAAAACGTGAACGCAAGCAGCGGAGAGCCATGGTCTAACGGATACAGTTACGTTCTGCCCCCGTTGCATTAAAGCTAGTAAGTGGATAGGTGTTGTCGCCGGGAATCAGTAAAAACAGCAGTATATTGAGTGTAGTTTTGGGCATCAAAATGTAAAGCAAAGCTAAGGCACGTGGCGCGTAGGTTACACCGTCCAGACTCTGGAATGGTATGTATGGTGCTTGCGAGTTGCCCGTGAGGCGCCGGCAATCTCACTAGGGAATCTCACTGGTGGCTCGCATACAACGCAGGTCCATTCAAACAAATTTGTGAGAGAGGGAGAGAGACGGAGCATTTTTTCATTATTTAGTAGAGTGTCAGAGATGGCTTCCATGTTACCTGCGCCTCCCTTGAGCAAAGCAGTTTCTCAAACAGTTTGAAAGCTCTCAATCTGCACCTGGAATTATAAAGCTTCAAAGCGTCGTTTGTGTTCAGCAGGAGAAGCCTGACTTCCCGCCATTCAAAGAAACATTGTATTAGTGCGCTTTAGAACTGGTATTAAGTTCCTGCACGCTACCTAGCGGGAAGGTGCGTTGAGCAGTGCTTAGGTAGCCAGCGACTTTCGTGCCTGTGGAGGACCTGTCTGCCTGGGAAACATTAGGCACAACAAAGGTAACGCGATGACTTGAAACTAGCCAAAGGATGCGGATGAATGTTCTGGTATTGGTAACAAATGAGGGCTAAGGATATCATGGTGCGCTTGAAGTGATGATGACTATGGCCCACTGCTATTACAGCTGTCTACAGCGCTAGGATGCGTTGCTATGCCTGCTATCCATAATGCTTAGAGTGCCCGTTCGTTTCTTCCATTACATAATGCGCAGTTCGTGAGTGGAGGCTCGAGGTTGTTTGAGTGGTTAGTATGGCAGCTATAGATATTGCATCCCCCTCTAAAGTGATGGGTGCCTCCACCCGTGCAGGGAGTGCCCTTGCTCTTCAAACTCGCCAGATGGTAGAATCGGGTGTGATGCCACGCACGTCGCTCTAGGTTGTGTCGCAGGAGCCCAGATGACGCATCGAGAGATGGCAATACGTACTAGTGGGACTATGAGGACAATGTGCAGCCTAGTGCCTTAAGCACATGCTGCACATTAATCCCCTGTGGCGTTTTTTGCTGAAAGCGCTGGACATTGGGTGCTTGAAATGGTTATCAAGCGCAACTTCTGTCAGGCGACCCCGCAAAGAAGTAGCACTTCGTGGGTCATTGCCCTACACACACTCACAGCAACGTGCTACTACGTCTAACTCCTAAATCGTGTTATCACGTTTTCCATTTCTGCAGTCCTTGGTGGCGCAACAGAGCACCTCGCTAGGGAGGTAAAACGCTTTCTTGGCTCTTTGGCAAGCTGTGGAAGAAATCCACGAAAGGCTTTGATGGGGCCGCGTTGGGAATGGCGATTACACAAGGGATCGGATGCTGCCGAAAGCCTATGTACAGCAAAATTGTTTAACTACAACAGTATTGACTCCAACGACATCCGCAGTGAAGCAGCGGTGACATTAGGGTGCGAGAGGTTTACGGCGCACGAGGCCTAACGCGGAGACAGAAAGTGTATACGTTTACGTCTAGAAAGGAGATAGATGAACAGATGTGATCGGCGACAATCGCTTGGCATACACTCGCTGCTTTTTGCGATTAACCAAGCACATTAGGATGTGCAAGAAACGGACTCGGGCGCCGATGCGTCAAAGAAAGGTTGCATTGGCAGGATGGTGGCACTGGGAAAAAGGATGTTTTGGTAGGGATTTCACAGCATTGAGTCGTACCACGCTGCTACTCTTTCGTATGGAGGTGCACATGCCCTGATGTTGGTTAGCTGTTAGGGCAGGAAGGGAGAATATGCGGAATAGCTTCGCATCGGCAGGACACGCATGCTGGTACAGGGAAAGTGTCGTCTTGGCATGCACACGCGCTAGTGCAATGACGGCAGCAGTGGGGCCGTTTCGGTGATGGATGCATAGCGGGGCACATGATGCTATTGTTGGCCCCGTCTCGCCTCTCTAGGTTACTCGTCTCCCCGAAGCGCCAACTGCGAAGACACGGCGTTTCGTTGAGAGCGCCGCGTCTGCTTGTTCGCATCAGCACTTTATACGCCATGAGGGAACGGCGGAACGGCCAGGCAAGTAATGAGGATAGGAGAGCTCGTTGGGAGCTAACGGACAGTTGAGAGGAAAGTTGAGAACGGCATGCGAATATCTGGTATTAACACTGGGAATACGCATTGCGAATGGCCGCAGTGAAGGACGAGCTTGTGGCGGTGTGGTTTCCACGAATTGTGGAGGGGCGGTATACCTCAGCGGTGATCCAATGCTTTAGACGAGCTGGGGGCCCTGTGTATGCTTGCTCCAGCACTAGCGCTGTTTCCGACGTTGTGGATGGTTGGCTTATGCGCACTAGCGCTGTTTCCGACGTTGTGGATGGTTGGCTTATGCGATGTTTCGGCGTTTGATGGCTGCGGTTAAGAGGTTGCCGAATCTTGCACAGATGCTGTTTGGCCGTTGTTGTACTGTGCGATGAATGCAGGGGGAGAACGAAGCAAGCTGGGCAAGAAAGAAGGAGCAAGAATGCCGCACATGAGTGATTGAGGAACGAGTGCAAGGTAACGTGGGTTTGCGCTGAGGCCAACGTAACTGTGCGCAGCCGGTGAGTACTAGAAACATCGGCATTTTGGACAAAAGGAAGGACAGCTTATTCTGGCCAATGGGGGACAATGGTGTGCGGGGCAAGCAGATCGCAGATGGATTGATGTGAGGAGGGAGAGCTGTTGGTGGCTCCAGAATGTTAAGCAGCAGGGTTGCTCTGCG
>NW_013549014.1:0-6553 GCF_000499425.1 Eimeria acervulina | reverse complement strand
TAGGCACGTGCACCTGCGTAGTCCGCTCTGCTCATATCTGCTATTCTGGTCTGATATTCGCTTCAGGCATCCTTCACAGCCTTCGGTCCCTGCTGTGGACGGCTTTGTTTGTTTTGGTTGTCATCTATACCTGCGCAGTCTTTTGCACCTGGGCCTATTACGTGAGTCATGGTTTCACTCACCATTACAAGAAATGCAGCGCATATTTGCTTGAGGCAGCTAAGCAATGACTCGAAGCTGCTAAATTCGTGGGAGGGAGGGGGGCAACGGAGGTGACTGGTGCAGAGGGAAATATGTGAAGGAACTAATTGAACTGAGCTCGCCATTTTTCCGCGTGTTCCCTCCTTCAGGATGAAGACGACGCGGAGATGCGGCTTTTGTGGGGAAATTTGGTGCTTTCCATGTTTACTCTTTTCACTGTACTCACGCTTGAAGGTGAGTCTGGAGTTTTGAGCTCTAGTGAGGGTTGTGTTGGTGCTTGCAATTGCAGCAGACATGTGGTTTTTAGCGAAACCAGTTACCATTTGTGAGCTTTCTCTGAGCATCCGCAGAAGTGTTTTGATGCGTTTGGGGGTTGCAGGCTGGAACAATGTGGCCACAGCGACTGCAGAAAAGCACCCATTTAGTCGGATCTTCTTCGTGGCGTATATTTGTTTCACAACGTTAACACTTTTGAACATCGTCACAGGTAGGCTGCTGATAATCTCGTGCGTTGCCTCTCACATTGCAGATTGACGGGACTCCGCTGGTGCTTCTCCGTTCAGTAGTGGCCAGATTTTTTGAGCTTCACAAAAAGACAACGATCATTGGCAATTGGGGCCTTCTTTGTTTCTTGCAATTTTAGGGATTATCCTAGACGCATATGTAGACATGTCCAACCGACTTCTGAAGGAGGCAAACTACAAGGATGACTTGGAAAAAGACATTCACAATGAGAAAGTGCTGTTGTCAGCTTTTGAGAAGACGTCATTCCTCGTCTGCATGAGGCCTGCAGTGTCGACGTTTTCTTCTGAAGGCAGCGCCTTCACCACCGCGAATTTGGAGCACACCACGAGTGGTTGGGCTGGCGGGGATTCGGGGCAAGACAGCACTATACCGACACTCTTAAGAGAAGGCGAATCGCCGGCAACCTGGCGGCACGCGGTTGCCAGCAGCAGCATGGTCACGCAGGCGGCGGCCTCCGCTTCTCAGAGCCCCAGGGCACCGACGTGTGCAGCAGGCGCTCATTTCGAAAGGAAGCTAACAGGGGTTGCCAGCGAAGACAGTACAGCTCGCCCGTCGACAGAAAGTGCAACGGACTCTGAGCCTCTTCAGATCAGAACGCACTTGCCGGACTCGCTTCAGTTAGATGGGATCAACATCCGCACGTGCGTTAGATACTTGCGCATTGGAGGTCATAAGCCCATGGATATTCTCCGTGATCCAACGGTTCAGGATGCACTGCAGGTCAGAAGACAACAACATCTTATAACATGTTCTTCTGACCAGTGTATGAATCCTCTGCATCTAGATGCAAGGCCATAAAGATGGCATACTTTCTTTAGAGGGCCATCCTACTCGGTGAAATATGACTTCGTTTTGTACTGTGGGAATGCAGGCGGCGCGTATACCTTTCTACCAAGCATTTGACGTCCTCAGCATGTTCCATCAACGCGGCATACAATTCGTCACTGGTACGGCTGTGAGACTTGTTCGTTATTTGTACAGGGAGTGGGTGTACGCAGTTTCTATTCTAATATTCTAACTCCTAAATCAACTGCGTGGTGGGGCTTGCCTTTGGTTTTGCAGTGAAGGAGTTCGCTGAAGCATGTAGCCGCGTAGTCGGCTCGGCAACAGGACGACAACTGCTCCAAGTGCAGCTGGAGCTTCAGCAAAAGCTGTGCGCTCTTGAGCAGTGTATTCGTTCGTTACCTCGACAGAAACAGTTTAGGAGCAATTACAGCACAACGTCAAAGCTCGACCTGTCGTGACAAAGCTCGTTAAGCAAGAGGGGCAGCCGCGCCAATGTTCAAGAAGACTAACTGCAGTGGCAAAACGCTGAAGATTCCAAATAGTTTTATGAACGGGGTGCCACGCATACATCTTCCTCGCGGTTTTAACTTCAATTCAGTTGACGGATATGTGAGCGTGCAACTACACACGGCGACAAAAGCGGGCTTTCTGCAGGTGAAAGGGAAATGCCCCAAGGTGATAAGCCAGGTGGCAATCTGACCGATACTGCTTGTCGTTGTCGCGAGGGCTTTGACGGGGACTACTGACTTCAGCTATCCATTGGAGCCCAAGGCGCACGAGGTCGTAATGTTTGCTGTTACTTTGGTACTGTACATCTATAGTTGTGTAGCCCACCTCTGGCAACGGCAAGCAAATCATTTGTCCCTCTTTCAAAGTGCAGGCATCTGTGGAACATTGCATTCATGCAAAACGTTTGTGTGCCTATATGTACCAGTAAACATGTGAAGATGTCTTTTTATTGACGAATACGTCCAAGCGTTTGCTTCCTTCAGCACTCCAGAAACGCTGGGGTAGGTGAGCCATGTGATGAAGCTGTTTCCAAGGCTGCCACTCTTTGACTAGGGCTTTTTTCACAGCAAAGTGCAACAGACTGCGCAGACTTCGAAGTGCAGTGCCAGCAGAGATATCCTCTCCCACTGGACCCTCGAATGTTTTCGCGTTGAGAACAGCATGCAAAGCCCACGCAACTGATTCGTGCACGCTTCAGTGGACGATTTAATTAATTGCAACTGGAAGTTGTGGAGCAAATAACGTGAGTAGGAATCACGCAGTTGGCTTATACCGGTACAAAGGCTCTCGTGCGATAGTGATAATGGACACTGTCGCCGTGCGAGCACTGCCGATCACGACTGTCGCATGCATCAATAGTACGGCTTTTTCTTCAGTGGAGCTTTTGCTGGCCTATAGCTTTGCAAGGCTATATCCATACCCTCTACCAGCCATGACTTAGTAGCATGGGGCAGCCAGCTGAATCTGGCACTGAATCTTTGCTGCGCTTATCACATCGAATCCTAGTCTTGAGACTCTCCCATGTGCGGAGATGCACTCTATAGCGCGGCGACTGTGCACTGCAAAGCCCACTATTCAATTTCGTGCGAACCAACGGTCCAGTCGACCCAGCAAATAGCACCGGGTTCTCCAGGTGTGACTTGGTAGTTCAGAAGGAGTTTTAATAGATGCTACTGTGCCTCAAGGCAAATCTTCGGATGCTCTATTCTGCGCAGTTGAGTCAATTAGCTGCAGAAACGTACGTTGCTTGAGACATCTCTTTTGTATGTGGGCCACGAATGTCCGGCAGCCATTACCCAACAATCGCCTTGAAGTTTCGATACCAAACCAAACCACTGGTTATATATGCCACTGGCATCCTACCAGTCAGTGAGGCAGACGGCGCTGTGGAGTTAGTATGACCAGAAAAGGCAAACCAGGCGTCATGTGTTAATCACAACGCGTCAGTAAAAAACAGCAAAAACATGTTCGAGAAAATTTGATTGCTCGTCATGTTTCAGCCTCTTGCGTTGACCGTCTGCCGCTCGGACGAACGAAGTAGCCATGCGAGCATTCACTCCGAAATTTGCCCATATATGGATATATAGTCTCTTACTTTTATACTGTGCGCAAGCTCTGAAGGAGTGGGCGAGGCGACGGGCGACACTACAAGTAGCTCGTAATTCTGGGGAGGACCGTAGAGAGACCGTCGCGCAAACCTTGAAAGAATCAGCAGGTTTCGCTTGCTTTACCGTATCTTGCACCGGAAGAAAGACTCCTTCGAGCTGGGCATCACTGCCTGCCAGTTCGTTTCCAACTACACCAGCCTTCGCACAACTGCGTTTTTATTAACTCCCGTTTGCTACCGTTCTAATCATAGTACTTTCAAATTGTCCATACTCTGTTTTTCTTCTCTTCATTTTTGCCTCAGGTTCCTCTGGAACAAAAGATACGTCGTATATTACTACGCGAATAAAACTCCTGAAAACCCAGCACTTCTAATTTATATTTATATTCACACGTTGAACAGTTCCGTTGTTAAGTAGTGGGACATAAGCTACTCTTTTGAGTGTTGCGCTGTTCACGTGGTGGCTGGTGCACTAAGAGCCTCGGTAAGTAGGTGTCCCCGTGCATAGACAAATACACAGGCTGAAATTGCTTTCTAACGCCACTGGCGCCTCTCCTATTACTGGTGAGCTACTTCTAGACCTACAGAAAAGGAGCTTTTTCTATGTATCACAACATTCTTATTGCAAATCCAACTCTTCCATCTGCACACTTCGTACTCGTCTGCAAAGCAGTCACTCGACCAACGTTGAAGGCAGCGAAGCTTTGATTTAATAGGCGATCTAGCAAGCTTAAATGGAACGCAGATTGCACAGTGACGAATGGGAGATCATGTGGAAGCGCAACTGCACTCGGACAGGAGGAAAGTAGATAACGCAGATGCGATGCAGCCTTATCTCCATCTAGCAGCTCCGCGTCAAAAAGCATTTTCAAGCTTCTCGACAGTTGGTTAGCTGCGCAATGCTTTGCTCTTCTGCTGGCGTTGAAAACCAAATATGGTCCTTGTAAATGCATAGCTATAGGAACAGTGGGCGTGTGTTGAGGCTGTAGGGCTAGCATCTACCATGGAAAAGGTGCAGAAGCAATTTTGTCCTGACGCAGCCGCTGGTGGAGCAGCAGCTGCTCCAGAGCTTCGTAGAGCAACTGCCTACTTTTCACTATCCACAGAAACTGCATAAGCCTCTGCGTGAGCAGGAAACCAGGTTCGTATTCGTCCCGTGAGCAGTGCACATGCAAAAAGTCTTCCGGCGAGATACTGCACGGAGCATCTCCTTCAGAGATGCACGAGGACGTAGTGGAAAGTTGACATGAAAAACTAAGTATGGGTACAAAACATGCATTGTGACTGTAATCCTAAGGGGAAGAGAAATGAGACGATCATGTCTGCTCATACTGCCTTAGCTCGAGCCGGACTGGCACGCGGTGATAGTGGGCTGGGGCGGACTCCCTTTCGTCAAGCACACTAAGGGAAGAGCAAGCCAAACCTACTGATTCTTCAGCGCTTGACACAGCGGTCTTGCACTGTTTCGAGCCTTCGCTGTGATATTTCCAAGCCTTGACGATGCCGTTCTGGGTGGCTGCGTGGTGTTTGAAGAGTCACGTTGTTCCGCCACTTCGTCTTCGTGTCTGGTATCTTTTAGCCAGCGCTAACGAAGGGATTGGGCACGCTGAACAGAGCAGAGACAAAACGAACGCAGGGTCATATCGTCGTAAGTAGTCGTATATCAGACTCGTTTGCCATTGCAGCTGACAGAATGCAGTTCGGCAAAGTGAACCTAGTCTTTTAGCCAGCGCTAACGAAGGGATTGGGCACGCTGAACAGAGCAGAGACAAAACGAACGCAGGGTCATATCGTCGTAAGTAGTCGTATATCAGACTCGTTTGCCATTGCAGCTGACAGAATGCAGTTCGGCAAAGTGAACCTAGACATAAATTGACTAGCATCCATGAAGAGCAAAGGCGCAAGTGCAATGTTCCACTCATGAAGGCCTGGAATCTGTGTAGGCTATAGATGGCTTGGTTGTGGTTGGAGTACCTCCATGATGTCAGTTGCGTTGTTGGCTGATATGATGAGAATGCTGCTGGCAACCAGTGGTGATCCTAGCTCTTCCTGAGCATGCTGAGGGGATTGGCTAGAACCGGCTGCCGACGACTCACGAGCCCTATGTACAGCATCTTCTAGAGATGATGAAGCTTCAGCAGTGCTTTCTTGCAGCGTTGCCGAACTTTTCGAAGGCTCTTCAACGATGTGCGCCCCGACCAACGCAAACTGAGCGTTGTGTACTAGGTCTAGTACAGGATCGTCTCCAAGCCAAAATGGTGACAAGACATCGGAGGAACCGCTTGAAGGCTCAGAAGAGTTTATTAGAACTTGACCTGAACTAGCAGTGTCAGGGCGGGCGACCTCGCTACCAAACGCTGCGCGGAATGGGCCGTCGGCCTGCACGAAGCTCGACAGTGAGGCTTGCGCTGCTCTGGCGTCATGCTGTGGAATGCGCATCGCCTCGTGGGGAGAGTTGCTAGATTCAGGTTCCACTAGATGAGAGCTGAACCTGGGGGCCACTTCTGAGAGGCTTGGTGAACCGCAGGAAGGGTTCCATGATGACGAGAGTAGAGCACCGTGCGATTCAGGCTTCAAAGTGGAAGACTGGGAAAAGGCACATGCCGACGAAGTGCAGCTAAGATTCTCCGAGGAAAGTGGCACTTGCTTACGAGGACTTTGTGAATTGGTCTCTGCAGTCCCTCCTGCATTGTTAAGGAATGGTACTGAGGATATTTTCTCTGAATGCGCTGGTGATGACACACTAAAGCCGTCCCATCCACCTGCATCCTCTGCAACTTGTGAGGGCTGAAGAGGCGCAACTCTTTGTATCGCCTCGGAAGGCATCTGCGTCCGCTCGTCGTGAGCCCACCAACTTTGCAGACAGCAAGTCGAGTCGCTGCCTGTACACGAGACATCCTCCTGCCTTCGTTTGCTCCAGCATAG
>NW_013549015.1:0-5381 GCF_000499425.1 Eimeria acervulina | reverse complement strand
GTTTCTATTATTTTTAGTTTTTGTTTGTCTATTTAATTGCTGCTTTAATTATTTATTTATATATAATATATATCCATATCTATTTTATTTTTAATAATTAAACTTTTTTATTTGTTATATTTTTATATATTTATTATTTCTTTTATTATTTTATCTTTAACTCTTCGAAGCATTAATATATCTTTTATTATTAACTCTTTTATTATAATATCTTTATTATTTATTTTATTATTATTATAAATAATAATTATATTATTCAGCATATATTTCTTTATTATCGTCTCTCTGATTATTATGAAGGCCTTTGAAGACTTTTTATATTATATCTTTTATTTTTACTTTATTATTTTTTGTCTTAGTCTTTATTTATATTATTACTATTATATTATTATTATTATTATTATATTATTATTATTATTATTATTATTATTTGTATATTTTATTTATCTCTTTTTATTATTTTATTATTTATTATTTATATTTTTTATTTACTTCCTACTTTGTTCGTGCTGTTTGTTTAGCGGAGAAGAGTTATTGAGGGTTTTTGTTTATTTGTTTTATTTATTTATTTATTTATTTATTTATTTGTTTATTTGTTTGTTTGTTTGTTTATTTGTTTGTTTGTTTATTTGTTTGCTTTTTCTCTGTGTCTGTCTTTGTATCAAATTAATTTTTTATCTCCCGTATCTGTTTTCATATGTCATCCCCCTTAAACCCTAAACCCTAAACCCTAAACCCTAAACCCTAAACCCTAAACCTTATGTAAGAGATTAGGGTTTAGGGTTTAGTGCTGTTTCTTTATTTACATCTCGCTCGGTGCTTTGTTTTATTTAATTTTCTCTACTTCGCCGTTCCCTTCCCTCCATCAACAAACCCTAAACCCTAAACCCTAAACCCTAAACCCTAAACCCTGAACCCTAGGAGACGCTTAAACATTTACAAGAAGTGAGAGTGAATGAAAACTTCTTACGTTGTAGCGGCAGCCCGTATGGGAGCTGTTGTTGCTGCTGTTGTTGCTGCTGCTGCTGCTGCAGCAGCAGAAGCACAATAATATAGCAATGCTACTACGATATACACCGCTGCAGCCTGCTGCTGCTGCTGCTGTTGTTGTTGCTGCTGCTGATGCTGCTGCAGCAAACTTTATGAAGGGTTTCGACGCGTTACTGCCCTCATAAAGGAAGAAAACTCTGATTTTAACCTGCCTCTTCTGCTGCCTCCTCTTGCTGCTGCTGCTGCTGCTGCTGCTGCTGCTGGTGCTGGTGCTGCTGCTGTGGTGCCCACGCGCGCCGCCCCGCTGCTGCTGCTGCTGCTGCTGCTGCTGCGTTCGTCCGCAGCACCTGCTGCTCCTCCAGCTTCTCCCTCGATGTCGCTGCGCCGCTGGCCTTCATACTGCCAGCCGCTGCTGCTGCTGCTGCTGCTGCGGCCGTTAAGCTGGTCTGCTGGTTGCTGCGTGCTGCTGCCTTGCTGCTGCGGTGCTGCTCGCGCTGCATCCGCAGCAGCAGCAGGAGCAGCAGCAGCAGCAGAGCGCCTGTTTGTAGCCCTTCTGCGAAGCCTTCGCAGCAGCTCCCCTCGAGGTAGGCGACCCGATGTTCTGCTGCTGCTGCTGGCAGCAGGTGCAGCAGGTGCAGCAGCAGCAGCAGCAGCATTGTTTGGCCTCATCGACGAAACCAGGGCACCCCACAGCCTCTGGCGTCTGCTGCTGTCTCCTCCGGTGACAACTCTTCTAAATCGCCTTCGGCGCTGCTGCTGCTGCTGCTGCTGCTGTTCCTGCTGCTGTTGCTGGTGCAGCAGTAGCTGCTGTTGCTGCTGCAGAAGTAGTTGTTGATGGTGAAGATACACTTGTTGCTGCTGCTGTTGCTGCAGCTGTGGGTTCGCGCTCCTGGCGTGGCGAAAGAAGGCGAACCGCGCAGCATATCTGCTGCTGCTGCTGCTGCTGCTGCTGCTGCTTCGCTGCCTCCTATCTAAAATAGAAGGGGGATAATCAACCTGACAGACTGCATGACAGTGCCAGCACTCCAGCAGCAAACACCCGAGTAAAGAAATATTGCGAGTGCTGCAGCGCCCGCATATCACTATCATCACCTGCAGCAGCAGCAGCAGCAAACGTAGCACAAGCAGCACAACATGCAGCAGCAGCAAAACATTAGAGCAGCAGCACAACATTGAAGCAGCAAAGAAAATGCAGCAGCAAACCAACACAAGCAGCAGGATGTACAACTGCAGCAGATACAGCCTGAAAGACAGCAGCACCACGAAATGCAGCAGCAGCAACACCAGCAGCAGCAACAGCAGCAGCAACAGCAGCAGCAACAAGGGCGTGGATCACTGCCGCAAACATCAGCAGCAACAGCAACAGAAGCAGCAGATGCAGCACCGTGGAGTGCAGCCGCAGCAGCTGCAGCAGCATCGGCAGCAACAGCAACACCACCAGAATAGGGTGTGGAGAAAAACTACAGACAGCAGCAGCAACAGCAGCAGCAACAGCAGCAGCAACAGCAGCAGCAGCAGCAGCTCTCCGTACCTGTCCTCCTACTGGGGCATTCTGCTCTGTTTCTGCAGTTTCTGTCTGCTGCTGCTGCTGCTGCTGCTGTTGATTTTGCTGCTGCTGCAGTGGTTCTTGCCCCTGAGCTTGTGCTTCCCCGCGCTGCTGCTGCTGCTGTTGCTGCTGCTGCTGCTGCTGCTGCTGCTGCGGCTGCTGCTGAGGAGGCGCAGCATTGAGGGTGGAGCAGCAGCTACACTGCACGAAAACTGCGCGGGAGTCGAAGTGCAGCAAAGCGCTGCAGGCCCGGCAGCGCAGCACACGATAAGATGCTTCTTCTGCTTCCTGAACGCACACAAGCCACACCTGCTGCTGCTGCTGCTGCTGCTGCTGTTGCTGCTGCTGCTGGAGGTGGGGATGGTGGTGCTGCTTCCGCTGTTGCTGCTGCTGATGCTGTTGCTGCTGCTGCTGCTGCTACTGATGCTGGTGCTGTTGGAGGTGTTGCTGTTGCTGCAATTAGGGTTTAGGGTTTAGGGTTTAGGGTTTACGGGTAGGGGTGGAGGCGTCGGTAGGTTTTCAAGCCCTGCGACAGACGAAAGGAGGCCGTTTGGGGACAGCAGAAAGAAGCAGCAGTCTCCTACAAACACAGGCTCACCATTGTTGCTGCTGCTGCTGCTGCTGCTGTTGTTGTTGTTGTTGCCGTTGCTGCTCTCGTTGCTGCTCCTCAATGGAGGAGCTGCAGGAGCAGCAGCAGCACCTGTTGCTGGTGGTGGTGGTGGTGGTGGTGGTGGTGGTGCTGCTGCTGCTGCTGCTGCTGCTGCTTGCTGCACCTCGTTACGGTCACCGCCTGTAGAGTTCTGCTGCTGCACAGCAGCAACTCCAGCAGCAGTTGCTGCAGCAGCTGCAGCAGAAGCAGAATCCGCAGAAGCGGTGGATGCACCAGGAGCAGAAGCAGGAGGAGCTGCAGCACTCCCGCCATTTGCTGCTGCTGCTGCTGCACGTTCAGCAGCAGCAGCAGCAGGTAATGCAGCAGCAGCAGCAGGTGCTGCTGATGCGCTCGGCATCAGAGAAATCATCCTCTGCTGCTGCTGCTGCTGCTGTACGTCCACCGACGGCAGGGCTGCGGCAGCAGAGCCGCTGCTGCTGCTGCTGCTGCTGCTGCTGCTGTTGCTGTTGCTGTTGCTGCTGCTGCTCATCGGGCCTCTTCTAGGAACGTCAAGTCAGTAGGCAACGGCTTCAGCAGCAGCAGCAGCTGCTGCTGCTTCTGCTGCTGCTGCCGCTGGAAAGGTTGCTGCTGCAGCAGCTGCCTCAGCTGCTGCTGCTGCCGCAAGAACCAACAGTATGCGTGCTGCAGCCTCTTAACATACACCGCAAGCCCTTAAATGACCTGCTGCGGTTGCTGCTGTTGTTGTTGTTGCTACTGCTGCTGTTGTTGGTGCTGCTGCTGGTGTTAATATGCTTCTTCTGCTGCTGCAGCAATGGCTGCTACAGCAGCGGCTGCTGCTGCAGCTGCAGCTGCGGCGTTGGCTTTGCGTTTGGTGGAGCTGTTGCATGCGGTGTCCCCCTTGCTGTTGCTGCTGCTGTTGCTGCTGCTGCTGCTTGTGCTGACCCCACAGCAGCAGATTCTCTTACCCCTTGTGGGCCCCACGCCGTCGTAGCTGCAGCAGCACCAGCTGCTGCTGCAGCAGGAGCGACAGCAGCACCAGCGAGAGCAACAGCAACAGCAGCAGCAGCAGCGGCTGCTGCTGCTGCTGCAGCTCTTGCTTCTGCTGTTATGAAAAAAGGTCAAACAGGAAACGGCCTCATGCCGCCTTGCTGAGAAGGGAGCCTTTGCTGCTGCTGTTGCTGCTGCTGCTGCTGCTGCTGCTAGGCAGCTGCTGCTTTAGACAGCTGAAGGCCCCCCACTGGAAGAAGCGATTTAAAAGCCAATTAAAACACAAGGAAAACAAAAGAGGAGCGCGAGCGGCTGCTGCTGCAGCAGCATTATCGTCGCTGCTGCTGCCGCTGCTGCTGCTGCTGCTGCGGGTCTGCTGCTTAGCAGCACATGCAGCAAGCCCAGGCTGCTGTAGCAGCAGCAATAGACATTTATCTTAAGCCATGCAAATGAATGAAGATAAATCACTTCAACTATTAATAAGACTTCTGCTGCTGCACCTAGAAGCACTGCAGCAAACCTGCTGCAGCAGCTAGTCATTGCTGCAGCAGCAAACAGCAGCAACAGCAGCAGCAGCGGGTCAAAGCCCTACTCCCCAGCCCTGAAGCACCTTCGTTAACGTCTTTAACCTGCAGCAGCAGCAGCGACGGAAGCAGCAGCAGCAGCAGCAACTATACCTCATGCAGCAGCAGCAGCAGCAATTGCAGCAGCAACAGCAGCACCAACAGCAGCAACACCAGCACACCCTGCGTCCTTAGCATTAACCAACAGCTGCGGCTACATCCGTGCCAGCAGCAGCAGCAGCAGCACCAGCAGAAGAGGAAGCAGCGGCAGGGGAAGCAGCAGCAACAGAAGCACAAGCAGCAGCAACAACAACAGCAGCAGCAGCAGCAACGCTGTTTCGTCGTCTTCGCCTCTTCGCTTGGCTTCTCTACCGCAGCATACCTCTGCTGCTGTCTGTGGGGTTGCTGCAGGACTACAACAAAGGCAAGCAGCAGCAATAAGACCCGCAGCAGCAGCAGCAGCAACAGAGACAGAACAAGCTGCAGCAGCACCGTCCGAGTGTGCAGCAGCAGAAGCACGAGTGCAGCAGCAGCAGAAGCAGCAGCAGCACCACTACCACCACCACCACCACCACCACCAACAGCAGCAGCACCAGCAGCAACAGCAGCAGCAGCACCAGCAGCAGCAGCAGCAGCAGCAGCAGCACCAGCAGCAGCAACAGCAGCAGCAGCAGCAGCAGCAGCA
>NW_013549016.1:0-5455 GCF_000499425.1 Eimeria acervulina | reverse complement strand
CCCCGGGGGCCCCCGCGGGGGCCCCTGCGGGGGCCCCCCCAGGGGGGGCCCCCGGGGGGCCCCCAGGGGGCCCACCTCCCGAGACACCTGAAAATCATGGTGGAGAAGCAGAAGGAAATGTAACAGTTCAAGAAGGAGAAGAACCGATGGATGAGGCGGAGGTTGAGAAAATGCTGTTTGATGAATACTTAGGTATGTTTCTTGCTGCTGTTGTTGCTGCTACTGTTGTTGTCGCTGTTGGTGCTGTTGGGGCTGCTGCTGCTGTTGCTGCTGCTGCTGTTGTTGCTGCTGTTGATGTTGCTGTTGTTGCTGTTGTTGCTGTTGCTGCTGTTGTTGCTGTTGCTGCTGTTGGTGCCGCTGCTGTTGTTCCTGTTGTTGCTGCTGCTGTTGCTGCTGCTGGTGCTGGTGGTGCCGCTGCTGGTGCTGCTGCTGGTGCTGCTGCTGGTGATGGTGGTGCTGCTGCTGCCGTTGGGGCTGCTGCATTTGCTGCTGCTGCTCTTGGGGCTGCTGCTATTGCTGCTGCTGCTGTTGGAAATGGTGCCTCTGCTGCTGCTGCCGCTGCTACGGCGTTTGTTGCTTCTGCTGCTGCTGCTGGGGCCTTTGCTGCTGGTATTTCATGATTTGCTGTTGTTGTTTTGAAGTGTGTAGCTGCTGCTGCTGCTGCTGCTGCTCATTTCGATGTTGCTGCAGCTGCTTGAATTCCGTTTGCTTTTGTGCTTCTGTTGTTGTTGCTGCTGCTGCCGCTACTGCTACTGCTACCACTGTTTATGCTGCTGCTTTTGCTGCTGCTGCGTCTGCTGCTGCGTCTGCTGCTGCTTCTGCTGCTTCTGCTGCTGCTGCTGCTGCTGCTGCTTAGCGAGGCGACAGCACACGCATATATGCAAAGGGACAAGATAAGAATTATCTTCGAAGCTCCGTTGTTAATAACGTCAGCAGCAAAACACCTGTTAGTTTGCAATTTAGACAGTCGTTTGAATACAGAGGGTCGTACTTAGACCTGGAAAAAGAAAAACTCAAAATCAAAGTCAGTCCAAATAAATATATTAATATATATATATATGTATATATATCAATATATATATATATCTATATATATATATACTTATATATACTTATATATATATATATTGTGTTTATATTATATGTATACTTCATTATATGTGTATATATGTATAATATTGATTATATCTATTTACATATATATATACATATATATATATATATATATTTACATCATACGGATTGTACGTATATATATATATATATATATTTACCTTATATTATCTACATATTATACATCTAAAATATATAATATATGTGATATAAAAGCATATAATATATAATATCTAGATAATATATTTATGACATTTTTTATGTTTATTTGTACTTGGATAAAAAAACCCAAAATCGAAATCCGCAATTTTTTCAGCGTATTTTTTGCGACTTGCATAAAATATAAATAAATAAATAAATAAAATAAATAAATAAAATAAATAAATTAATATTTAATTATCTGTATGTATATATTGATGCTGTGACAATTAATTGCTTAACCAATCAACTTATCTATAAATGTTTTATTTATTTATTTGTTTAATTATTCAATTTATTTATTTATTTATTTACTTATTTGTCTATATATTTATTTATTTGTTTATTTGTTTGTTTATTTAATTATATATATATTTATTTATTTATTTGTTTATAGGTGTGGGAATATCGTACTTGGACGTTAAATCATTTGGAGGCTGTCTTTGAAGAACCGCTTCTTTCATTTGCAACAGGAGAAACATACATAGAGAGAGATCTTTATAAGTTTGTTAAGGGTAAATATAAATAAATAAAAATAGATTAAAAGAGTTAAATAGGGTTAAATAGAGTTATATAGAGACAGAGGGTCTTAGAAAGAAGAGACAGAGAGAAGCCTACATAGAGAGAGATCTTCATAAGTTTGTTAGGGCTGAATATAAATAAATATAAATTAAAATAAATAAAAAGAGTTAAATAGAGTTAAATAGAGTTATATAGAGTGCAAAAGAGATAAAAGGAGTTAGGAGACTAAAACAAGAAACGAAGCCAGGAAGATAAAAAAGAGAGAGAGAGAGATTCACAGATAAATTTATTAACAGAGAGAGACAGAGATTGACAGATAAATTTATTAATAGACGGGCCTGGGTATTTTCTTATTCCTTGCATTCAATGCCTAGGGTTTGGTGTTTAGGGTTTAGGGTTTAGGGTTTAGGGTTTAGGGTTTAGGGTTTGGGTGTCAGGGCGTCGTTCGCGTCGTTGCCGGATATCATTTCAATTATATTTTCAAGAATTGTACGACTTCGAGTTGGCGTTTATAAAGTGGAGAGGCACTCGTCTCTGCTCTTCTGCTTTTCTTCAAAGAAGAGTATTTAATCGGTTTGTCTCCTTTACTCTTTTTATGTCTTATTATTATTATTATTATTATTATTATTATTATTATTATTATTATTATTATCCTTTCTGTCTCCTTTGTCTGTCTCCTTTGTCTGTCTCCTTTGTCCGTCTCTTCTGTCTCTCCTTTAACTGTCTCCTTTTACTGTCTCCTTTTGTTATTTCATTTTACTGTCTCCATTAGCTGTCTCCTTTTAACTGTCTCCTTCCTCTGTCTCCTTTTAACTGTCTCTTTTCACTGTCTCCTTTTGACTGTCTCCTTTTAACTGTCTCCATCAACTGTCTCCTTTTAACTGTCTCCTTTTAATTGTCTCCTTTCGCTGTCTCTTTTCACCTGTCTCCTTTCGCTGTCTCCTTTTAACTGTCTCCTTTTAACTGTCTCCTTTTAACTGTCTCCTTTTAACTGTCTCCTTTTGCCTGTCTCCTTTCTGCAGCAAAGGTTTGCAGAAGGCGTTAGAAGACTCTAAGGGCCCAACCCGCCCGCACCAATTTGTAGACAGAGCGAAGTATAAACTGCAGCAAAGAAACTTCAAAAAGACGAGCAAACGAGCGTAAACCCTAAACCCTAAACCCTAAACCCTAAACCCTAGCGGGGTGCAGCGTCCCCAACGATAAACCCTAAAACCTAAACCCTCAACCCTAGCAGGGCGTTTCAAACAATAAACCCTAAACCCTAAACCCTGATAATAATACAACACCAACAACAAACCCGAACTGCTTTATATTATACTTTTCTCCCTCACTCTTCACTTCAATCTCAGCCTCCATGCATGCATGCATATTCTGCATGCATATATATATAATATATATATATATATATATATATATATTGCATGCATATTTTGCATGCATTTATGTTCTGCCTGCATGCATTGTGTTTTTCTCTGGATGTGGTATTTATATTGTTTATTATTTTCGCATTTCTTGTGTTTTGCTGCTGCTGCTGTTGCTGTTGCTGTTGCTGCTGCTGCTGCTGTTGCCTGTGCTGCTGTTCCTGCTGCTGCTTTTCCTATTGCTGCTGTTCCTGCTGCTGCTTGTGCTCTTGCTTCTCTTACTAATCCTTCTCCTCCTCCAACAACAACAACTACTGCTGCTGCTGCTGCTGTTGCTGCTGCTGCTGCAGGGCAAGCATGACAGGGTCTGCTGCAGCAAGCCGGAAGTCTCCTTCTCGAAGAATAACAGAGGCGGGTGCAGCTGGAGGTGCACCTATACAATCTCGTTCTGCGTATTTGTCTGCTACAAAGAGTATAGCTTCATTGAAAACATTAAGACAATTATCAAAGACAAGCAAACAGCTTGTAGAGAGAAGCAGCAGTAATATTTTTATGAGAGACGAAGAAAAAGAAGAAGACGAACAAAATAATGCATACACCGAGTTGCTGCAGCAACACATGCAAACATTAATTGCTGTTGATGAAGATGCGGAAGCTGATAATCTTGCGGGCTTTGACCCTGCAGAGACAGCAGGAAGCAGCTCTCCTACTGCTGCATCTGGTGGTGGTGCTGCTGCTGGAGGAAGTGCTGCTGCTGCTGCTGCTGCTGCACAGCGTCTCCTCCCAAGCCCCCGCCTCCGTATACGTCTTCTTCATTCTTCTTCTTTAAATCGAGGGCTTGCAATTACTGCTGCTGAACAGTTTGAAACAAATGCACCTACCTGGGATAACTTAGGAGAATTATACTTCAGAGGCACTCTCAGAGACCTAGATAGCACATACTTAGAGGTACAAACCCTAAACCCTAAACCCTAAACCCTAAACACTAAACACTGAACTCTAAATTTGTATTTGTATCTGTATTTGTATTTATATTTATATTTATATATTTGTGCATGTATATTATTTATAGTTATGTATACACTTATATTTATATTTATATTTATATGCTTATATTTACGTTGATGTTTAATATAAATATATTTCTGTGAAGTATAACCGCATGCGTATATGCATAAGTACATATATATATATATATATATGGGTGCATATATATATATATATATAGATTTATATATATGTATATATATATATGCATATGTCTCTCTTGTGTATAATTGTGTAGCATTTATTTCTTTACATCATATTTGATTGTACTTCTTTGTTATTAAAATGACAAATAGAATAGGAACAAAATATACAATATATATAATTAATAAAAACGAATAGATATGAAGACATGAGCATAACGATTGCATGCAAGTGTGTGTTTGATATATATATATATATATACATGTATCTATATATACATATATATATAAATATATAAATATATATAAATATATAAATATATATAAATATATATATTGTTTATTTGAATATGCGGTGTACAGGTAGTAGTAGAGGACGCAAATGCTTCTTCTGCATTTCGGGAGATAGGGTACGGACAGCTGCCGTTACGCGGTGTTGTAGGCTATCCGAGTTTACAACTAGAATTACTGTCTCCTCGTTGGGTGTCTCTTCAAGCAAAAATAGAAGGATGGGGGGATCAGCTAAAAGATTGGCGGTTCGGGTGTATAGAGGGTCGTGTAATAGTTGCACATACACCCCGATATTCTCAACAAGGAGAAGTATATGATGTAGAGAGTAACAGATGTTATTTAATTATAAAAATATGTTCTATTGATCAAATAATTACACCGGATAATAGAAATACTGTTGATACTTATGTTGAGGTTTCTTTTGATGGTACTTCAAGAAAAACTAGAACAATAAGAAGCTCTTTAAACCCTGTTTTTAATGAAGAGATCGCAATACCTTTGCGCTTCTCTTCTATTAGAGATATTTCATATACTGATATTCAGAAGAAAGGCAAAGTTTATTTAGATGTCTGGGGGACAGGCAATAATTATGTCGATCATCTAGGTGAATGTACACTCTATTTACAAGAAATCTTCTTCAATGAAAAACATCAAAAGAAACCTCAAGTACAAAAAGAAAGACTTATCCTGTGAGACATACATACATACATATATATATATATATATATATATTTATTTATTTATTTATTTATATATTTATAGTTATATAAATATATATAT
>NW_013549017.1:0-4052 GCF_000499425.1 Eimeria acervulina | reverse complement strand
AGCAGCAGCAGCAGCAGCAGCAGCAGCACAAGATGCTGCAGCAGCAGGAGACACAGCAGCAGCAGCAGCAGGAGACACAGCAGCAACGGAGCAGCAGCAGCAGCAGGGAGATTATCTAACGCTTTTCTTCCCCGAGAACTCTACCCAGGAAGAGATCAAACTGCAAATCATAAAGTACATAAACCCTAAACCCTGACAAGCGTTTGTTTAGGATTTAGGGTTTAGGGTTTAGGGTTTAGGGTTTGCGCACGGGTTTAAGCCGCGGGAAAAGACTTGATGAGGGTTTACTGTTGAGGGTTTAGGGTTTTATCTCAGCAATGCAGTGCTTGATTAAGCTAAAGGGAACACCTCCGATGCAGGGTTTAGGGTTTATAGTTTAGGGTTTAGGGTTTAGGGTTTAGGGTTTAGGGTTTGTTGGGGTGCATGTACACCTCAGGCTCGCCTACCCCTCTTCTCTTCGCGTTGGAAGCAAAGAATTTCTTGATCAGCTTTTGTTTGAATATCCCTCTGCTCTGATTCGCTTCTTTTCTCGCCGTGAGCTCCTCTAAACCCTAATTTAGGGTTTAGGGTTTAGGGTTTGGGGTTGGGGGTTGAGGGTTGAGGGTTAGCAGGCATTCTTCTGGGTCTAGAGCCGAGGGTTTCGGGCTTGAGGTTTAGGGTTTAGGGTTTAGGGTTTTGCGGTTCTGGGTTTGAGACGTAGGGATAGAGGCATCGGTTAAAAGCTGTAGGCTTTACGGTTTAGGGTCTAGGGTTTAGGGTTTAGGGTTTTTCTTTTCTCGCCGTGAGCTCCTCTAAACCCTAATTTAGGGTTTAGGGTTTAGGGTTTGGGGTTTTGGGTTGGGGGTTGAGGGTTGAGGGTTAGCAGGCATTCTTCTGGGTCTAGAGCCGAGGGTTTCGGGTTTGAGGTTTAGGGTTTAGGGTTTAGGGTTTTGCGGTTCTGAGTTTGAGACGTAGGGATTAGAGGCATCGGTTAAAAGCTGTAGGCTTTACGGTTTAGGGTCTAGGGTTTAGGGTTTAGGGTTTAGGGTTTAGGGTTTGTGCGATGCTGCAGCGGCCGACATAACCCCTGTGCCTTCTGGGGTTTTAGTTGCTGCGATGAACCTCCCTATATTTGATGTCTATGATCCTGAGATAGCATCTGCCTTCAATGTATCCCTAAACCCTAAACCCTAAACCCTAAACCCTAGCTGATTGTTTTCAATTGTCTCCCGAGCTCCACATACACCCTAAGGCCGTCGCAGTTCTGTAATGCTCACTTTGCACTTCCTACCTAGTCTCTGCGGCCTAGGATTTAGGGTGTAAGGTCTAGGGTTTAGGGTTTAGGGTTTAGAGTTTAGGGTTTAGGGTTTGGGGGGCGTGCAGGTGGAGCCTCCTCGTCAATTGCTGGTGCGCCCAAAGGGTTTTCGCGAAGAGTTTGCGATGAACGATCCTGAGGAGCAGGTGATATATTTGTTTTATTTGTTTCTTTTTATCTCTTTTGTCCTTCGTTCCTTTTGTATCTGTCTGTCTCCTAGGGTTTAGGGTTTAGGGTTTAGGGTTTGAGCGTTCATCCCACCGCTGCTGCTCTTCGCGTGCATTTGCTGTCTCTTTTGCAATTGCTGGTGCTGCTTTTCCCTTTTGTCTCCTTTTATAGAAGGTTTAGGTCTAGGGTTTAGGGTTTAGGGTTTAGGACTCAGGGTTTTTTAGGGTTTAGGGTTTAGGGTTTAGGGTTTAGGGTTTAGGGTTTAGGGTTTAGGGTTTAGGGTTTTGTGTTGCTGCTGCTGTTCAGATGCGATTGATCAGCACACTCGAAGATAAACCCTCTCCTGTCACCAACTTAAACACTCTTACTGCTCCATCTGTACGTCCTAGGGTTTAGGGTTTAGGGTTTAGGGTTTTAGGGTTTAGGGTTTTGGACCTGGCTGCGCAGCGTGGGTTTCGAATAACTTGAGGGTGGGATATTAGGGTTTACGGTTTAACCCGTACGTATGAAGGTTTAGAGTTTAGGGTTTAGGGTTTAGGGTTTAGGGTTTAGGGTTTGTGCGTGCAGATATTCACTGAGCTTCGCCCCGTCGCCTTCTTCTTTGGGGGCTCCGAGCCCTCGTTCGCTGAGGAGGCTGCGGTTTGTCTCTTGCCCCTTTAAACCCTCGCATTTGTCTTTAGAATATAATTCAGGGTTTGGAGTTTAGGGTTTAGGGTTTAGGGTTTAGGGTTTAGGGACCTTGGGTATTTTCGGTGTATATACACTGCACTGGCGTCTCCTTGACCAGGCTAAACCCCTTTTTACTCCCCTCTGGGCGTGCTTAGGGTTTAGGGTTTAGGGTTTAGGGTTTAGGGTTTGTATGCAGTTCTCGGAGGCGGCTGCAGCCTGGGGCAAGTCTATTTTATTTTGTTTGTCTTCTTCGCCTTCAATTCTTCATAAAAGAGCAATCAGTTATTTGGGTATTCAGGAAGAAAGAGACCCGCAGGTATACTTGGGGTGTATAGGCACCTATTCCTTACCTCTGCGGTGTATAGGCAGCTCTTTATGAAAGTATAAATACATATATATATATATATATTATCTGTTTATTTATTTTTATTTATTCATTTATTTATTTTTATATTTATATATTTATTTTTATGTTTATTTATTATTTATTTATTTATTTGTTGCTGCTTAGGTAGTACTTGTGCAGCATATCAGCAACCCGAAGGAGACAACGAAATTTATTTGTTCCCAAGTGGAGACAAAAGAAGACATCCTCAGCTGTCTCTGTAAGACACCATCTGTCGTTTTGCTGCTGCTGCTGCTGCTGCTGGTGTTGCTGTTGCTGCTATTGCTTTTGCTGTTGTTGCTGCTGGTGTTGTTGCTGCTGTTGCTGCTGCTGCTGTTGTTTGTCTGAGTGCGTATGTCTCTCTCCTTCTTGCTGTTTGTCTCTCTTGCTGCTGAGGTGTCTCTACAACTTTCTTTTTTCTGCTGTCTGTCTCTTGCTGTCTCTGTTTTATTTATTTGTGTCTCTCTTTGTCTTTTGTCTGTCTCCTTCTCAGCGAGCTTTCGCGAGGGTCGGCTGTCTCCTTTCTATAAGTCAGCACCACCCCCCAAAGTACAAAAGGGGCCGGTATACGTAAGCAGCTGATCGGGGTTTAGGGTTTAGGGTTTAGGGTTTAGGGGTTTCTGGACCTTAGGGTTTAGGGTTGGTTGCTTCTCGTAGTGTTTACGGATGCCTTTCTGCTTTTGACTGCTTGTTATTTGTATTTCTATGGGTTTAGGGTTTAGGCTTTTACAGTTTAGGGTTTTACGTTTTAGGGTTTAGGGCTTAGGGTTTAGGGTTTAGGGTTTAGGGTTTTTGGATCTAGGAACTGGTGGCTTCGCGGTTCAAGTCGGTGGTGCTGGACAGCAATAAAGATGTGCTGCTGCTAATTTACAGCCCTTCTTGCCCTCACAGCGCTATCTTCATGCCAGTCTTTGAGGAGGTCAGCCAGGGTTTAGGGTTTAGGGTTTAGGGTTTAGGGTTTGGGGTTTAGGGATTGGGGTTTAGGGTTTGGGGTTTAGGGGTGAACTGTATCGAAACCCTACTCTACCAGCTTGCAGCTAGCCGTACAAATGCATCAAGCTAGCTAGCTACCTACCTACCTGCTAGCTAGCTAGCTACCGGTACAACTGGCTAGCTAGCTAGCTAGCTAGCTAGGTGTTACTATTTGTGTGTGGGCTTCAGCTAGCTGCTCGCGAAGCAAACGAAGAGTCGCTGCTAATCGCTCGGTTAGACGGCACAGCAAATGATGTCCCTGGGCTTACAGTACCAGCAGCAGCAGCAACAGCAGCAGCAGCAGCAGGAGAAGGAGAAGGAGAAGGAGGGGAAGCAGCAGCAGCAGAGGAGGAAGCAGCAGCAGGAGAAGCAGCAGGAGAAGCAGCAGCAGCAGCAGCAGCAGCAGCAGCAGCAGCAGCAGCAGCACCTCCTCCTGATGTACTCAGCACCCACGGCTACCCGGCTGTTGTCTTCTTTCCTAAAACAACAAAAAAGCAGCAAAACCCTCAACCGATAGTTTATACAGGCCCTCGGTCTATGAAGGCGCTGAAGAGCTTTATAGCT
>NW_013549018.1:0-4944 GCF_000499425.1 Eimeria acervulina | reverse complement strand
GCGCAGTCGGTAGCGCGTGGGTCTCATAATCCCAAGGTCGCGAGTTCGAGCCTCGCAATGCCCACTCTGTCTTCTTTCCATTTATGCATTTATTCATTTATTTTTCTTCGTTTTTCTTCTATTTTATGTCTTTATAATTCATTTATTTTGTTTTTATTTCGTACAAATGAGGGAAACTCAATCTCCTAAGGCGTCGCAATCATCAAACCCACAACTACTGTCTTCTATTCGCATTTCGTTAGACCCAGGTTGTTTTGTTCGCTTTTTATTTAACGTAATTTGTTTAAATTAAATTAAATTCGTTCAAAACAAAACAATGATGGAAGAAAGGCAATTAAAATAGCCCATCCGCCCACCAACGATCGTGGAGAAAGCCCTGTTGCCTTCGCCTCTACAATTACGTTTTTTTGTCGAATAAAACGCGGATAAGACTTTTTAGATAAATATTTGTAGTTAAATATTCATAAATATAATTATACAATAACAAGGATTTCTCCTTCCGTTTTATTCCAAGTGGTTTTATTCAAAAACGCGAACCCCCGCATACAGGCGAGCAGAGCAGTCGATTTGCCTTGCTGGTCACCTGTCTCGGGAGAGGGAGTTCTTCAATTAAAATGCCTTCAATGAACAAGAAGAATTTTTAGTAAATGCATTAAGAAAGGGGTTTACGTTAAATAAAGTTTGAAAAAAGCAGCAAAAAGAATGCCCAGTTGAGGTGTATGCGCAGCCGCGACCGACACAGCAGCCCGGTTAGTGTGTGATGCACTGGCAGGAGCTAACCCCCAAGTGAAGGGATTTGTAGCATCTAGAAGAGCTTTTTTCTTCGTAAATATATTTTATTGACGTTAGTTGTTGAATAATGCAATAAAAGTCAAAGAAAATTCAATTTTGACGCTGCTTTCCGTAGTCGTGCACAGCCCGAGCTGACTGCCGGCCCAGTATTGCCTGCTGCCTCCCGCTTAACTTCAGCCCTCAAAAGTTGTTTTTTTCTTAATGTCTTTCAAATTTTATCTTCTTACATTTTATCTCCTTTTATTATCTTAATTGATATTATCTGTATTTTTGCGTGCATTCCCTCTAGCCGCACACCTGCTGCCGCAACGGGGCGCTGTCGCGCGTATCGCTCTTCTTCTTTTCTTTGGGGTCTTTACAAGCCCAGCCTTCTTTAGGGGCTTTCTTTTGCTGCTCTTTGATCCTCTGAAGCTGTCAATGCGGCTCAGGCAGATGCTGCTGCTGCTCCCACGGAGGTAGGAACGCCAGACTCCGCCATTAAACACTGCGCAAAAATCGTCGAACCGTAAACCCTAGAGGGCAACAAGCAGCAAGAGACATTTCTCATGAGCCTCAGCAGCAGAAGCAGTAGCAGTAGCAGCAGCAGCAGCAGCAGCAAGAACAGCAACAACAGGGGCCCTAGTGCGAATCCAGATATCAACACTGCTGCATCAGTGTGCGTACACATCAACTTGTAAATATCTCTTTTGGGTTTTTCCCGCCACCAACTCGCCTGCTGTCTTATAGGCGATGGGGGAGTCAGAGCCATTCTGCTGCAGCTGTCGCAGCTGCAGCAGCGGCAGCAGCAGTACCAGCAGTAGCAGCAGCAAGGGCGGTAGCAGCAGCAGCAGCTGCAGCTGCTGCTGCAGCAACAGCAGCAACAGCAGAAGCAAGTTTGAACAGGCCTCAGAGACGTTACAGTCAGGCACATGCAATTCGCCTATCGTGAATGTCTTGCGTTGGGCGTACAGTCGGCTCTGCTCCCCGCTGCTGCTGCAGTTGCTGCTGCTGTTGCTGCTGGTGTTGCTGCTGGTGCAGGAGCAGCAGCTGCGGCTCCTCTATCTGCACGGCACCGAAGCCATAGATGCTCTCAATGCATGCAATGGAGATACACTTCAGGGTAGAGGCCCCGATGTGTTTGCTTTGGGTCAACGAGCTGCAGTTGCTGCTGGCAGGATTAGCGGGTGCCCTGGTGCAGCAGCTGCTGCTGCTTCTTCTATGACTACTGAAGGCAGCAGCTGGTCCAGTCAGCTGCTGATGCTCTTACCGAGCCTAGAGCCACTGCCACAGCACCTCATGCAGCAGCAGCAGCAGCAGCAGCGTCGCGCTGTTGCTTTGCTGCCGTTCGAGCAGCAGCAGGAGTGCTTGAGGCTTCGATGGCTTTCTCTAATTGCTGCTGCCGTTGCTGCTGCTGCTCTTCTCTCCGAGGTGATCCCGCTCTTGTTTCGCTGTATGTGGCTGTCCTTGCGTCTATTGCTTTCTCCTTTCTTCCTCATCAAACAGCAGCAGCAGCAACAACAGCAGCAGCAGCAGAAACAGCAGCAGCAGCAGCAGCAATTGAACAACATGTCTGAAGGAAAGCTCATGAACTGCGCCGCCTCGGACAGCAGCAGTGTTCGCTGTTTGAGTGTGCAGGCACAAGAACAACAGCAAAAGCAGCAGCACCAGCACCAGCAGCAGCACCACCGGCGGCGGCATTTGGAGCAGCAGCAGCAGCAGCAGCAGAAGCAGCAGCAACGGACAAACAAGGCCCCTCCTCGCGGCTGCTTTCGTCATGAGATGCTGTTGAGGTCTTCTCCTTTTTGTGTCTCCCCAAAGAACAGCAGCAGGGCGCACAGCACTTCATCGCAGCAGCACTCACCTCAACCCGAGCAGCAGCAGCAGCGGCAGCAGCAGCAGCAGCAGGAAGGGCTTCAGCAGAAACAGCAAGACCCCGGTGTCTGCATGCACACTGGAAGCTGCTGCTGCGAGAAGTGCCGCACATTAAGGGAGGCAAAATGCATAGGGGCTGTAGGGGGCCTAGTCAAACGCAGAAGCAGCAGCAACTTGCTGCTGCTGCAGAACAGCAGCAACAGCAGCAACGGCAACAGTAGCAGCAGCAACTGGTGGAATGGCAACCGAACAGAAGCAAAAGCATTCTCTGTTTCTCCTGCCTCTTCTTCTTTTTCTGGAAGTGCGTATCTTCCTGCTGCTGTTGCTGCAGCAGCAGCAGCAACAGCAGCAGCAGCAGCACCACCACCACCACCAACTACTGGGGGATTCAGGAGGAGAGCGAAATACTTTTACATTGGAGACTCAAAGGACTCCTCTGATGCTGAAGTGAGCAGCAGCAGCAGCATAAGCAGCAGAAACAGAAACCGGTATACCGGTAGCAGCGACAGCGACATCAGCAGCAGCCGCAGCAGCAGCAACAGCGGCCACAGCAGCAATAGCAGCCATAGCAGCAACAGCAGCAGCCCAAGGCGCAGTCGCAACATCTCACGCTGCGAAAGCCCTCCAGAAGCACAAAACAGCAGCACACCCCTTTCGAGTAAGTCAGCCCCGTCTGGAATGCACAGGCTGCTGCTGCAGCACCAGCAACAGCAGCGGCTGCAGCAGCGGCAGCGGGAACTGCAGCAAGGGCAGATGGAACAGCAGCTGCAACAGCAGCGGAAGCACCTGCTGAACCGGTTGCAGCAGCACGCTGAATGGCTAGGAGAGCAGCAGCACGGGTCGCCGCTGCAGCACCTGCAGCAGCAACAGCAGCAACAGCAGCAACAGCTGCTGCAGCTGCAGCAGCAACAACGGCAGCAGCAACATCAGCAACAGCAGCAACAGCAGCAGCAGCTGCAGCAGCTGCAGCAGCTCACAGAGCAGCATATGCTGCAGGCAGAGGAAGCTGAGAGACAACGTGAGACGGAAAGGCTAAAGGCGCTGTTGCTGCAGGACACACAAAGAGAAATGATGTCTAGAGAGAAGGAACCTAGACCCTAGGGCTCCAATCCCAAACCCTAAACCCTAAACCCTAAACCCTAATTCGTAGTCAGCTTCATGTCAACACGACATACTGCAAAACCCTAAACCCTAAACCCTAAGCCCTAGGTTTTGGACTGGCAAAAGGATTCTTCTTTTCAGTGGTTTCAGGTGTATCTACTGCAGCATAGCATGAGCCTTAAACCTTAAACCCTAAACCCTAAACCTTGTACACGGGATGTACAGACAGAGAATCGGTAGACAGAATAAAGAGCTTACGGATCAACAGTAATTTCTTTGTTGCCATCAGCAATGCTGTTGCTGCCGCTGCTGTTGCTGATGCTGCTGCTGCTACTGCTGCTGTTGTTGCTGCTGCTGTTGCTGTTGCTGCTGTTGCTGCTGCTGCTGTTGCTGTTGCTGCTGCTGTTGCGGGGAGAGGCGGATCCTTTTGAACAGCGAGCTACTCCACTGCGCAAGAACCATCGGCAGGCCTCAGCACAAACACTAAACCCTAAACCCTAAATCCCAAAGCCGAGAAAGGGGCGAGGAACCTGAAAAGATCGGCAGTACCAAGAGAACGAGCAGACAGACGAACGAACAAACAACCAACCAACCGAACAAACAAAAACAAACAAACAAACAAACAAACAAACAAACACTGAGCCACAGAGAAGCAAACGCACGCAACATGAACACAAAAAAACAACACGCAGACAGACAATCACAGCAAACAACAAAGCAGAACAGATGGACGAATTGTTGAGAAATCGAAATGCCGGGATTCGAACCCCAGACTTTCAGATTACCAAAGCTGCGCGCTAACGACTGACCCAAAAACGAAGTGCACGAAATGTTCACGTGCACGCGAAACCTATGCTATGAACCCATACATCTAAACCCTAAACCGTAAACCCTAAACCCTCACGTAACGAGCAGTGGCTACAGCTAGCGGATTCGAATCTACATTGTTTCTCCTTTGTGTGTTGTCTGTACGGGGTTTGTAGAAGAACATCAAAGAAAATGACTGCCTTCGAGCCCCAGCAGCAACAGCGCATATACGGGGGGTTGGGCTTATGCATGCAATATAAGAGATTAAGGGTTTAAAATTTAAGAAGAGGGTTTAGAAAAAATCCTCAAGGGCGTTTGGCGCAGTCGGTAGCGCGTGGGTCTCATAATCCCAAGGTCGCGAGTTCGAGCCTCGCAATGCCCAGGTACTCTGCT
>NW_013549019.1:0-5710 GCF_000499425.1 Eimeria acervulina | reverse complement strand
AACTCATCGCACACCTCATGCAAATTCCAAGCACCCACCACCTTCGCGCCATAAACCTTCTCAATTGATGCCTTGTCTTGCTCTGCGAGGGCCTTGTCGTCAGTCACTCCTGCTGCATGGAATATGCCGCGCACGGGAGGCCAATCATCAGACTGAAGCTCCTTAAATGCTCTAAGCACGTCTTCCCTCTTGCTCACGTCGCACTTGATGTTTACTACATGGATATTGGGTGGCGTGCTCAACAGATACTGCCAAATATCTCCCTCCCTAAGTTCCGCTGACGGCTCGCCAGATCTCGAAAGTAGTGCAATGTGCCGTGCACCTTCCTCTACGAGCATCTTGCACACAACAAGTCCAAGGGCTCCGTGGCCACCTGTGATTACATAGGACTTTTGTAGAAGCGCCGTATGCGCCTTTGGTGAAAGTGCGCTGGGGATCGTGAGGACCACTTTGCCAACGTGTTGTGCCTTCTGGAGGAAACGGAACGCCGCAACACCTCCGTCTTGTTGATCGGTCATATCGAAAACCGTTGCTGGAATGGGACTTAAGTCTCCAGTTTCCAGTCGCTGAGTCATACGATGCAGCTGAAGGGCAAACCAGCGAGGATTGTCTTCAATCATAAGATCTACTGCGACAGTCTCATATTGGACATCGGGCCGTGCCGCTTTCATTTGTTCGTGAGTCCAAATGCCCCTTTTCCCCAGCTCAATAAAAATGCCATTTTCCGACAGGAACGAAAGCGAAGCCGAAATGAAGGGGTCTAGTAGGGAATTGAGCACAACGTCCACTTTTCCATTGTTGCCAAGGTATTTTTGCATATCCTTGATAAATATGTCTGGTTTCCGACTTGATGTCACAAACTGCACACCCAACTCTTTCACATACTTGGTCTTAGCTTCACTTCCGCAAGTACCATACACAATAGCTCCGACGCGCTTGCAATGCTGAATAGCAACAAGACCGACCCCTCCCGAAACTGCATGGATTAGAACCTTGTCGCCTGCCTTCACTCTGGCAAGGTCCCCAAGTGCATGCTGAACAGTGGTTGCCACAACTGGAAGAGTGGCACCTTCTGCAAAAGACAAGCCTTCGGGGAGTTTCCACAGCAAATCTTCGCTCGTAACTGCGAAAGTCCTTAGACATCCAGGAACAATGCCAAATACAGTATCACCGAGCTTCAAGCGCTTCACTTCTGGACCCACTGCTACTACTGTTCCTGCGCAGTCGGACCCGGGAGGTCCAGGATCTCCGGGATAAAGTCCCATTACGTTCAGGACATCGCGGAAATTCAGGCCAATGGCACGCACTCTGACCTCTACCATGTTTCCTTTCGGTTGTCTCCTGTGGCTGACTGCCTGTGCCCTCAGGACAAGGCTAGCTATGGCTCCTCTGTCAGGAAGATGAAGTTCAACAGGCCCGCGAACACCCTTCTTCCACTTTGCAAGCCGATGAACAAAAATAGAGGGCTCTTCAGCTTGCGGTTCTGCTTGCGTTTCATTCCCGTTGTCAAGGGGTACGTCTTCATCAGCCATTCCTTGAGCCAGCTTGGAGCAAACAATCAGTTCCGGCTCATAGGGCTGCGTTTCTTGAAGTGTAGCCAATGCATACAAAGTCTGAGGTAAGTTGGTTGTGTCGGCTATATCTACGCATCCCAGTGGAATCAGCCTACCCAACTGAGCTGCTGTTTCTAAGCGCACAGCGCGTGCAAAACCCCAAACTCCTGCTTGGGAGCAGCCGCCACGGTGCCCGTCCGTGAACAAGCCCTTCGTTACAACCCATATGGGTCTAAGCTTCGCCGTCTTGTCAGACATTATGGCCCGACGGGCTGCTTTGCAGAGAGTCGTAAGGCCAACAACCACGGAAGTGTCACTTGCTGCGTCCGTAGTTGCCGCAACCACAATAAGTTTTGGAACCTCCTTGGAAGCTTCCGGCGCATTGACGAGCATTGGCATAAGGTCGTCCACACCCGGACTGCTCACGAGGCTGAACTTGAAGGGCTTCACAATCTCTTCGAGGTGAGTAAAGGTTGTGTCTTTTTGCTCCCGGAAGTCGACCAAGACAATCTCAAATTTGGCATCCTCAGGGATATTCTGCAGAGTCCTAAACTTTTGCCACTGCGATCGCCAGAGTAATTCTCGAGGAACTTCGGCTGCTGGGACGGGGTCCACCGCTCTCATTGTAAAGTGGGTAATAGTAGAAACCCACTCCCCATCTTCAGTCATAATTTCGATGTCCATCACTGCTTGGCTTGCATCGCGTTTCACGAGAGCGACGTGAGCAAGGAGAGCTTTATGCACGCCGTTCATGGATCCCATGGCTACTCGCTGAGCCATGAAAGGAATCATGAGCCGGAAAGGACGAGGTTGAAGCGAATCTCTCTTGGCTGCTGCAAGGTCATGTGACCGCACCAACGCCCCCACGGTTTGAAAGGTTCCATCAAGGACACATGGATGGAAACGGTAGCCAGTTTCTCCAGCGGCGATGGGGCCCGGTAGCTCGAGGCGCAATTTGGCGCTCGAAGGCCCGCATTCGATGGACTTGACTACACGGAACTTTGGACCAAGGACTAACCCATTGTCTTTAATAAGCTGATACATTTGGTCCACATCAACAGCCTGGCGATTCTTGTCTCCTTCAAAAATTTTTAGCAGCTCAGCAGATGACCTCCTGTCTATCTCTTGCTGCTCTTCCTTCATGTAGCGGCAGGATACGTGAACAAACGTTTCGTCGTCTTCCCCTTTAGAGCTCGAAAGAGTTACTTGGCCTCCGGGGGCTACGGTAACGAAAAGTCGTTGGGTATCATGCAGGCCCTCCGTGACCGGCTTTTCCAGGAGCATGGGACGCTGGAATTCTACTTCTTCCAGCACTACGATCCTAGAGTGGTCTACCTCAACTGGGCAGATACATCCGGAGGGCTTGGACCGCTTGCAGCTAACTGCCGCAGCCATAGTCTCCAAGTACAAGGCTCCCGGCATCACAGGGCGTTCGTGAAGCTTATGTTGTGCCATGATCTCGTAGTGCTCCCTCCTAACTTCTCCTTCGTAGATGATATCGCCGCTGTCCGTTTCTTGGACCCTAGCGAGATGAGGGTGCAAGACGTGGCGGGTATTGAAGCACTTACGCGACCAGGCTATTGGCTCTCTCCGCCTTGCAGTCGTCTCCAGTTGAACGTACTCCTCGAGCACCGCGTGTGCATTGGCACCGCCAAATCCGAAAGAGCTCACAGCGCCAAGCAACTTTGCGCTGCCTGAGAGACCCATCGAAGACTTCGGGAAAACTACCGGCATGTCGTCAAGCTCAATATATGAATTGAGTTTCTCAAAGTGAAGGTTTGGAGGGATCTCGCGGTGCCGAAGGCATAGCATAAGCTTTATTAGACCTGCTATTCCTGCAGCACCCTCCAAATGCCCAATATTGCTTTTGAGAGCTCCAATAAACAGTGGAGTTTCAGCAGTCCTTCCCAGTCCATAGACTGCACGAACGGCACCCATCTCGATTGGATCTCCAAGTGGAGTACCTGAATAGAATGGGCACACGGAATAAAGCTAGTGTCGCTGAGAAGCCACTTCTCCCCTTAGGTCAGTATCAGCACGGGGAAAACAACTCGAAAAGTGGCATCTTTTAACTTGACACGCTTTCGTTCTAACCTGTCCCGTGGGCCTCCAGGATTGTCACTTCATGGGGCTGAACCCCTGCCTGCCCCAGACATGATAGTATGACAGCTTGCTGGGCAGGACCACTAGGCGCAGTCAGGCTTGCACTCCTCCCTCCGTGGTTCACAGCAGAACCTCTGAGGGTGGCAAAAACTGGATTTCCATCCTTCAAGGCGTCTTCGAGAGGGCGCAGGAAGATCATACCAACACCTTCACCTCGTGCGTATCCATTAGCTCGCTGATCAAATGAGCGACAGCGGCAGTCTGGGGAAATCATGCGGGCTTTTGCAAAGCAAATAAATAGGTTTGGAGACAACATTATGTTGACGCCTCCAACCAGAGCGCCTGTGCAAATGCCTTCAGAGATCTTTGTAGCTGCGCCGTCCAAAGCCACGAGGGACGAAGAGCACGCAGTGTCAACTGTAAGTGAGGGTCCTTTTAGGCCAAAGACGTACGATACTCTGTTCGAGATTATTGAGGGGGCTCCACCAGTACCTGCACGAGCCAACAGCAAACACTACATTTTGGCTTTAGGCAAGTGAGCCGGTTAAATATTAACAAACGCGTCCCCACGACGCACCGGAGTGAGATTCGGTTAATACTGTGCCCCTCAGCCGAAGCGGGAACTTTGCACGGCGCACCTGTGAAAGAGCCGGAGGGAAGTTCAAGCATGTGCCAATCGGAATTACAGCAACCAACGAAGCAGCCAATTTCCTGGTCAACTAAGTCAGTTTTCTCGAAGCCAGCAGACCAAACAGCATCATATGCAACTTCCATCATGAGACGCTGTTGGGGATCCATCACTTGTGCCTCGATATTGCTAATGTTAAATAACGAATTGTCGAAGTGGAAAGGCTGCCCAACCATAGCACCAAGCTTTGCATAGGTCGTATCAGGGTGGTCAGGATCGCGATTGTAAAAGGCAAACATGTTCCACCTGTCAAGCGGAATTTCATCCATGCAGTCTGTTCCTGCCTGCAGCATTTCCCAGAAACGCGCTGTAGTCGTGGAACCACCCGGCATGTGGCAGGCCGCTCCAACAATTGCAATTGCGCCCACCCTCCTTTCTGTTTTCGAAACCTTTCCGAAACCGCTTGACAAGCCCCCAAGATTATGGCCTGAAAACTGCTCAGCTATGGTCTTGTTGACGTAACCGATCATTGCTCCCACAGTTGGGTAGTCAAACATAGCAGTGGCTGGTAGTTTGATCCCAAGAGTGCTTGATAGAGAATTTCTAAGCTCCACTGCGCCAATGGAATCGATGCCCAATTCTTGCAGAGGCTGATCCATCGCCGGAGGCGTAGTAAGCCCCAGAGACGTCATGACCAGCTCGATAACCTTCTTCTCCACAAAGGCATGCCTGTCCTGAGAATTCATTGAACTTAAAATGGGGAGAGAAGTCGGAGTCACCTGGAAGTCGCGAGTGGCGTTTTTAAGCAACGCGGGGACTCTATCGTACCTGAGGGATACGGCGCCAAACACCCATTTACGAAACAACTGCCTCAGTAGCCCAACAAGAAAGCTAGTACACATGCAGAAACATTAGAAGGCTGACTCACCTCATGAGGAAGTTGCGCCATCTGAAGGATTGGCACATCAAGACACCATAACGGTCTCCACTCCGCATAACGTCTTGGAGAACCCTGGTGCCTATTTCGTCAGTGATTCCCCTCATACCTGCTTTCTCCAAAAGAGGCTTAAGCCCAGCGGCCATGCCTTGCTCGATCCATGGACCCCACTGGATACTCTGTCCACACAATCCTATGGATCGACGCCACGATGCAAGGGAGTCGAGGCACGAGTTGGCCGCTGCGTAGTTCGCCTGACCAAAGTTACCTAGGATGGCTGTAACGGAAGAGAACATCAAGAAAATTTCGAGGTCCTTGTTCAAGTCCAACTCATCGCACACCTCATGCAAATTCCAAGCACCCACCACCTTCGCGCCATAAACCTTCTCAATTGATGCCTTGTCTTGCTCTGCGAGGGCCTTGTCGTCAGTCACTCCTGCTGCATGGAATATGCCGCGCACGGGAGGCCAATCATCAGACTGAAGCTCC
>NW_013549020.1:0-6087 GCF_000499425.1 Eimeria acervulina | reverse complement strand
CGAGCTGACGTTCTCGCAGCAAGCTGTATTTCTCGCCTTTCTATGACCATCAGAGGAAAGCGTGATATGGGGCACATTGGCTCACGCGCGTGATGCATCATTTTCGTCATGGACAACTTCGATTATTGGTTGTCTTCAGCAAACGACGAGCCGTCAAAGAGTTATTGTGAAGCCAGCTTCATTGTCGTGCAAGTACGACCAAGCCGTGCCGTGGTTCGCTTTCCCGGGCTATACGCAGTTCAGTCTTTGCATAGGTGTATACTGTGTATTTGGCGACTAGCTAGGGGGAACACATCTCCGAGCATCGTTGGCGTACACATTCCGCCCTCGTTGGTCTATGCCCGTGATGTGGGGAAGCCTTTTTCGTGTTCAAATCGCGAATTGTATTTCAAAGAGAGTATGCCCATAATGCATGACTGCATAAAGCCCGATATGCGGAGGTACAAATCGTTTCGCAACCAGGCGAGTTCGCACCGACACTGGAGCATGCCGAACAGATTCATCTACTCAGCGCGGGTTTTGCTTGTCTTCACGCTAGTGCTGCCAGATGACAAATATCCGTGTGTATTTCCACGAGCGCAAACTCATAGAGCAACACTGTGGGGACAAGTTGGAGTTCGTTTTGCGGTGACCGTGCGCGTTAGAAGTATATACAGCACCAGGGTGGTTTTGCGTTGCGAAATGTGATTGCGAGGTAGCGCCAGGGAATGCGAACAAATTCAGCAAAATGAGGAGGAAGCATAATTGCATCAATATCAAGGAGGAAGCAACAGAGTTTCTAGAATGTGGTACATGCCGATTTGGTTCACGTGCTTGATCTATCTGGGGCCTTTTCGATTCGCTTTGGTCTGACAAGCAGGGGCAATTCGAAGGGGCAACAAGTGCAGCTAGCTGCACCTTCCGGCATCTGTGATGAAATCTGGATTTGCCAGCTTGACCGGGTTCAAAACAGGAACGTTTGCAGGTGGTAGTATACGGAGTATTTGGTGAAGGACTAGGGGACCTGTCTGCGTGAGTATCGCAGGGTAGCCTAGTGGGTCTATGACTGCGGCATGGCGGGGCCTTCGCAGGTTTTGGCATATATTTCTGATATGGCCAGTACGTATCTCCTTTGAAGCAGCGCTTTTTCTCGGTGAGGTTATTTGCGCTGAAACTTTCCAGCTTGTAGGGTAGCAATCTTGCACGTATTAGTGCATGCGTGCGAAGCTTGGAGTTGTAGCTTGAGAGGAGTTGGGTGCTCGTTGTTGAGAGCCGCGTTTTGCTTCTAGCGTCTAGGAGATCGCGGCGTTTCAACGTCACGGTGCACGTTGGCATAACACAGTCCGATATTACAGACGATATACGTTTATTAGCGAGGTAGTATATCTGCTACATTACACCACGGAGGAGGCCGCAATGATAAAACGGTAACTTGAGTCAAACGTTTAGTAGTATTGATAGCATGCCCGATTATGCAAGGTGGTATTTTTCTGCAGAAGACGCCAGTACCGAAACACAAGCAGCAGGCCCCGTAGCCTATTGTATTGCTACTGTGAAACAACAGGAAAGCGGCGCTTGTAGGGCGACGGGACGTTTGTGGTTTGGTGAAACTAGTTAAGCTGTTTCACTTCCAGAGTAGGTGCATCTTTTTTGTGTAGAACTAAGGCTGCTTCGAGGTGGCCTCTTCGCTGAAGGGTATGGCGCGCTCCCATAGTTCCACCGGTGAACACGGTACCTTCCGGCTCGGTTCTTCTAAATGATATGTCTCATATTTCCAAAATTACCCACTTTCGTTGGTTTTTCATCAAGGGAAAAGGGCGCCCCGAGCAGCCAGCTGAAGGGTCCTTCGATGAGTATCGAGCTTGAGCTTGATCGTTTGCAGTGGTTTGAATTAGCTTCGCCCGTCGATTGTCTTATGTGCAGTTTTCGGCAGCAATATAGCGGACATGGTGAGCATCTAGAGGAAAGGCAGTTTGCGTCTGTGCTTCTACGAGGGGGGGAGCAGCGAAGCCTTTTCGGATATTGCACTCGCGCGCTCCCCAGCAAGTATGCGCGTTAAAGCAACCTCATCTGGCCGGCCCGTTTATGGGTGCTGCTACGCTTCCGGCTGTCCGATAGTACTCATGGATGTATATAGGGTCTCACGCAGGCATTTAGAGTAGCAACACGAGGATGAAGTGTGGGAGCTAACTCTGTTTTAACTTTGCTCTTCTTTGGGGGCTAGTAGAGCTGGAGGTTCTGGCGCTGCGGCATACGCTTGACAGTCTGGGACTGCAAAAGATTCCACTGAATTGCTGAGGCAGTATATACACAGCGCAATGCTGGGTAGGAGGCAGCATTGAATGTTTTGCTTTGCCTGCAGGCGTTGCGTAGCATTGGATATCCGTTCGGTTATGCACAGCGTCACCTGCTCTGCGTAAGACAAGTGTAGGAAGGGCAGGCCGTGGTCTACTGGGCGACTAACACAAACTGTGTACAAGCACATGGCCTACATCTGCAATTTGGTGAATCCAAATCTTTCTTTCGTTCGCGCGCAGGTTTGCCTGGCACGTATGCCATTTGACGCGAACGCACCCGCTAGGGATGGTCAACAATTACACTTCAGGCTGTATGGGTGTAGACATGGCTGCATATGTGTGTGCACGCAGGAAGGCTCCTGTATTTTGAGTTTAAGAAGGCGTGGGGGGCCATCTTGCAGTAAATGTGTATTTGTTGGTTTTTTACTTAGGCGGGCCATTTTGTTGCTGCCGTATGCGTTCGCGAAGCAAAATCTGAAGCTACAGACGGCGTCATTGAAGTCAGGATGCCAAGTATGTGCAGCAATGCTTGGTAGGATGCAGGAACGAATATGTGGTGATTTTTGCCAAACGCGCATGACGAATGACGGCCTGATTGGTTGAGCATGGCAGCATTTGCTCTGCGGATAACAAGGATAGGGAAGGGCGCATAACGGCCATATACTCACCAATAAAAATTGTGAGAATACTGGTGGCATATGCGAAACAGGATTCGGGTACCATACATCATTGTGCTGAAATTTGGTAGCACAAGGGAAAGGCGAACCCTTGGTGCAGGGGGGTGTTTCCTGTTTTGTCCAAGGCTAGTTTAGCTGCTTTGTGGCGGGTGTAGGTGCAACGCACGAGCATGCCCTTCGGTTTTGTTCCAGCTCGCATCTCACAGAAAAGCATTTTTACACTCCAATATAGTAGGCAGAGGACAAACGAGCTGGCGTCGGTTTGCACTTGTGGCATTTACCTTACCTCTCGAGCATTTTGATTATCCTTGTTCTGCTAACAATTACCAACTGGACCAGGACGGCCCAAGCATCCAGCAGCATCATCCTGCAGTTGATGTTAAGCGCACTTTTAGATCGCTTACTCCGGTTGAAATAAGTCTGCGGAGAGTAGTATTCACGATATCTGCCGGACAGATAGAAGATCTGAATGTGTGAGCACCACGGAGGTGTGCAGTTTGTGTGACAGCGTCACACAAACTGCACACCAGGGTGTGGAGAACCTTATTCTGGCTATACACGATTGCGCGCCGTTTTCCCAGTACGTATGTGGTTAGAAGCGAAGCGACGCGGAGAAAAGCGTACTTCCTTGGTCACGTCTGCCACGAGCATTGCAGCATTTTAGGCTCCGTGAGGGCAGGCATGCATATAAACGTGCACGCGAGCAGCCCCAAGGAGTCACACAGCGAGAGTAAGCGGAAACTGTCTTCTCTTTAGTCGTGCTCTTCTTTGGTATTAACTGTTGCTCGGTGTTCCAATGCTGTATGCGTTTGCCAGACATTGTTTGGCCTTTGAAACGATTTCAGTGAGTCGGTGCTGCAGTATACGTGCGGCGCAGTACATCGTATGGAGAAGCGATAGCCTGCAGTGATTTGTGTCGCACGTGTATTGAAGATCCGGTGATTTTATATGAAAGTACTCGTTCTGGGGTGTTGCTGCCGCCGGCGCAGCCAACGCGAAATGTGTATCATTTCGTGAGTAGATCCTTCGCAAAAGAAGACAGATAATGTGGCAAGACGTGTGCGTGGTTTCCCTCTTTCGACAGAACTACATTGTGTCCAGAGTAGGTGCAGTTTACGAGAATGTTACTAGTATGCTCGCGATCCAGCCTTCTCTCTAGGGGTAGTCAATAAGAGCTTTCCATACTTCGTTGGAGGCAAACCTGAAAAAGGGCGCCTCGCCTCAGGCGGATAAAATACCTTGTTCCTCCTGCAAAAACTTCGACTATCCTTTGTCCTTCAACAAGAAGTGTTTCGAAAAGGGCTTCCCGTGCTCCCAGCTGCACCGTCCTGTCAATGACATCAAGCTGGGACACTTACACAGTACTTGCACGAGAACTAACCGGGGTTCGTCGTTGAGCATAGTATAGTTGGGTAAAGCGGTTTGCGTGCATTTTGATATGGCCGCATTGTGACCACGCCTTCTCCAGGGGTGGATGCGCTCTCTTGTTTGGCCTGTACTTGTGCGGTAAGGAGCTAACTCATCTGCCCAGCGCGCTTATAGGCTTTGCAACGCTCTACATCGTACGACAGGAGGCATACGCTTCTGCGTGTGTACGTTCAAATTCATGGTATTGTGGCGTGAGAGTACGTGGGGACTCGTTTCAAATACTCGTTCGCTTCTTTGATGCCTAAAGGTCTAGCTGTTCTATATGTGTGTTTGCCAGATATTCCATGGCCTTACAAACAATGGCAGTTGGTAGGCACAGCTTCTTTTGCGCAGCGCAATGCGTGATAGGAGACACCAGCAACTTCCCAGAGTGTCGAGTAAAGCGTTTAGTAGTAATGATGACCAGCCCGGGCACTAGCCTCTCCAGATAAAACCAGAATGTATGCAACAGAACTCAACGCGCCGAATGGTTTCACTTACTCAGGAAGTAGGTTTCAGATGTTCTGGGCTCTGCATGCGCCTTGTAGGTAAAACGATCTTTGGTGAGACTTGGTCTTGCTAGCGCTTATGTCCTGTTGGGTTTTGCGTATATGGCCTGCGGTGAATTGGTCTATTGCCTAAAACGTTATGTAAACGTTATGGTGTCATGCTTCATGTTCTATGCTTCAACTCCACACGAAAAACGCAAACACTGTTTCGGGCTCCAGATTGAGTACTCGGAACTCTCCACAAAGATTTGTTGATTATTTTAGGGTCTGTGAAGACTAGCAATCCAGGAAGTGGTCTACCAATTCAGCCATCTTACCTAGAGGGCATGCCATTCGTATTGCACACATTGTTTTGGATCGCTATCATGAACGCGGCCCGCGTGTGGGTTTCTCAAAAATGACAATCGGTCGCACATTGCGGCTCCGCACAGGTTGCATGGATTAGGCAGTATAATGGCTGTCTAAATAAGTTTCGCCCATAGACGGTGGCCTATGAATAGAGCACCGTCCGTCGGGTGGAACAAGTGACTCTCTATCCGATTCTCACGCTTACTGCTAGTATGGCAAGAGGCTTTGAGCACCTTGAGCAGGCATGCCAGAGTTCAGGACTGTGGCCCACGCTCCACTTGAAAATCAACCATGGCTTCGGCCATGGAGGTTGAATGCGCTTCACGCTAATGTGTAGAAAGAATGGCATGTTAATGATCTTTGGCAGTAAGCGAGTGTACCACATTAGGGGTTACGCTTCATCAGGAGTCTAAACTGTCTTCCAGTGCTGCGTATTCTGTCAAAATATTTCTAGTGGCTGGATTGCGGTGTTGGGATGCTTGAGCAGACTCACGGGGCATCGCGTTGGCGAGAAAGCATCCGCACCTTCCAGACGCATCCTCAGTCGCCACCACAATTGGACGACTAAACGATGGGAAGTGGTAAATGCAGTCTTCAGTAGAAGGCGGCTCCCAGTTAGTATTTACCAAGTTTGAAAATCTCGCGCGTTCAGTGCTTTCTGGCGCAGTGCCTGCAATGAGCCGCCGGTGCGGGTGTTAGTTACTTCTGTGCATAGGATTCCAGAATACGTCATCTTCCTTATACTTACATTTCACTTTAAACTCGCTAAACGGATTGCACATTGAACTGGCTGGGGAAGGCAAGCGCCAGCGGCAACCGAGCTGGAGTGCTCAAGGTCAAACAGCTATATATATATATATATATATATAT
>NW_013549021.1:0-5590 GCF_000499425.1 Eimeria acervulina | reverse complement strand
ATATTTATATTTATATTTATATGCGTACATAAAATATATATATATATTTATTTATTTATACATATATATATATATATTTATTTATCTACATATAATTTATTTATTTATATATTTATTTTTTATATTTATATCGAAGCCCTGTAGGCGGCGAGGGGGGCGAAGAATAATCTTTATTAGTATTTAACTAAAAATAAATAAAAATATAAATAATAATAATAAAATAAAATGCATTTATACATCTATTAAGCTTTAATACTGCTACAAATACCGCAACTGTAGCTGCTGCTGCTGCTGCTGTCGCTGCTGCTGCTGCTGCTGCTGCAAGACAAGGAGGTATCGATTGTGTCTATAGGGGGTTCTTCTGTAGTTTTTTGTTTGTTTTTTAAATAAATATAAAATAAAATTCTTAGTTTGTTGTTTTATTTATTATTTCTGCTGTTTGCTTCTTCATGTGCTGCTGCAGCAGAAGATGTGGGGCCCGGAAGACACAGCGAAGCAGCAGGAGCGACGGCAGCAGCACCAGTAGCAGCAGCAGCAACTGCAGCAACAGCAGCAGCAGCAGCTGCAGCAAGCAGCAGAAAGCAGCAGCAGCAGGAAGCAAGACACAACAGAATGAGATTTGTATAGTACGAATGTGTATATTGAATATTTTTCTTTCGTTGCTGCAGCAGCAGCAGCAGCAGCAGCAGCAGCAAACCCCGGTACTCCACCGGCCTCCTTGCTGCTTGTTGTGTGTATAATGCTAGCAGCAGATAACACTGCTGCTGCTTCTTTCGTCCTGTGCTTCTCCTTTCGTTGGTTGTGTCTCCCTTTGTAGATTTTGTCTCCTTTGTTTGTTAGGGCCTCAACTACCACCTGCTGCTGCTGCTGCTGCTGCTGCTGCTGCTGCTGCTGCTGCTGGTCCTGCTGCTGCAGCTCAACATGACGGCGCACGTAATCACACACTGCAGCCTGGAGCTGCGGAAGCAGCAGCAACACCAGCAGCACCTGCTGCAGCTAAAACAACACGGGCGGGGGGACACTCTGGAGAGCAGCAGCAGCAGCAGCAGCAGCAGTAGCATTGCCCTTAAGACCCGCAGCACCAGCTACAGCAGCCGCTTCTCTGTTACCTCATCTTCTAACGGGAGCTTCAGCGTTGCAGCACCGGAAGCAGCAGCAGGCGGAGCAGCAGGAGAAGCATCAGAAGCAGCAGCAGCAGCAGCAGCAGCAGCAGCAGCAGCAGCAGCAGCAGCAACAGGGGGCCTGCAGCAGGGCCTCGTGGAGCTTCAGGTCGGTTCCCGCCTTTTCCATTTGACACGGGAGACCGTTGCGAAGTGTCCCCTACTGCAGCAGCAGCTGGAGCAGCAGCAGGAGCTGCTGCAGCAGCAGCAGCAGCAGCAGCTGCAGCAGCAGCAAGAGGGGGAAGGAGGTGTGTTAGCAGCTAAGGAGGCTGCAGGGCCGAGGGCCCCCCGCTTGCTGCTTGATTGTTTGCCTGAGGTTTTTTTTATTGTTTTAAATTATCTTAGGACAGGCGAACTAGATAAAGAGACATTTCTGCTGGCAGCAGCAGCAGCAGGGGGGCCCCACAGCAGCGCAAGCGGAGAGAGATTGCTGCGGAGGGAGTTCAGGCTGCTGCTGCTGCCTTGGCCAGAGCGCTGCATGCGCTGCAGCTGTCTCTTTGATCCCCAGCTGTATAGGCAGCTACCTAACGGGGAGCTGCCTGTACACCCTGCTACTGCTGCAGCGGGGCCCTCTGCTGCAGCTGCAGCAGCAGCAGCAGCAGCAGCACCCGTGTGCTACTTCCACCCAGGCACCCTCTGCTGCAGCAACAGCAGCTGCTGCTCCTTCTTCAGCAACCCCAGAAGCAGCAACAGTGCAGCCGGCGAGGGCACTAACCGCAGCAGCAACCGCAGCAGCAGCAGCAGCAGCAACCGTAGCAGCAGCAGCAGCAGAAGCAGCGGCTGCTGCTGTTGCAGCAATGCTAAGCTAACCTACAGCTGCTGCGGGGCGGAAGAAGGCGCTGTGGGGTGCGCAGCAACAACACACATCAGCAGCAGAAGCAGGACGTGGCAGCAGCAGCAGCCGCAACAGCAACAGCAGCAGCAGCAACAGCAGCAGCAGCAGCTGGAGCTCGAAGGAAGCCAGTGCTGGCGCTCCACGTCCCCTGCTGCTGCTGCGAAGGGACACCTGAAAGGAAGAGGAGACACTGGGGGACGCACTTGGGCAGCAGCAGCACCAGCAGCAGCAACAGCAGCAGCAGCCGCAGCAGCAGCAGCAGCAGCAGCAAAACCAGAAGCAGGAGCAGGGACTCCTTTTGCTGCTGCAGAGGATTTTGTCGAGGGCCCCCCAACAGAAAGGCGACTACGAGCAGCAGATGTCTCTGCTGCAGATGTTGCTGCTGGCAGCAGCATAGCGGAACAGCAGCAGCAGCAAGAGCAGCAGCAGCAGCAAGAGCAACAGCAGCAGCAAGAGCAGCAGCAACAGCAGCAACAGCAGCAGCAGCAGCAGCAGCAGCAGCAAGAGTGCAAGAGAGGTGAGAGTTTTTCGTTTTCTTCTTCTGTCTCTTCTTCTTACTGGCCGTTCCTTGCCGGCTGTTCTTTAGGGGGGCCCCCCTTCATTTGTAGCGGGGGGCCCCCTCTGTACCCTCCAACAGGGGCCCCCCCTTACCCTTTTGCTTCTTATACAGGAGCAGCAGAAGAAGAAGAAGAATATCACCTGCAGCAACAGCAACAGCAACAGCAGCAGCAGGGCTGTGCTGCTGCTGCTGCTGCATTGACAATGCAGCAACGGTGTGCAGCAGAGCAGCAGGATTTCATAGGGTACAGTGGGGGGGCCCCCCTTGAGGGGCCCCCCGGGCGTTGGTGCTGTGCTTTCCCTCAAGGTTTTTCTAGCTGCGACTATCTGCTGCAGCTGCAGCAGCAGCAGCAGCAGCAGCAGCAGCAAATGATGACGATGATGTATTGCCCTTCATGCCCTTACGGTACAGCTAATTGGAGCGCTCTGCTACCTTCTCTGCTGCATCTGCAAACAGGAGGGGGGGGCCCCCAGGGGCCCCTGGGGGGCCCCCCTTGCTTCACTGTAGGGGCCCCCTGTCTTCTCCCGGGTGCCACCGGCTGTTCTTTTGCTGCTAACTTCAGCACTACCAAACAAACACCTTTAGATGAACTCAGCCCCTTCACCTCCCCAGCTTCAGAAAGAAATGAGGGGCCCCCAGAGGGGCCCCCAGCTGAGGGGCCCCCAGAGGGGCCCACAGGTGAGGAGCCCCCTGAGGGGCCCTCAGGGGAGGTTCTTTTAGAGGGTCCTGAAGAAGGGGGCCCCCTAGAAGGGGTCCTTGAGGAGGGGCCCCCAACTGGGGGGCCCCTAGAGGGGCCCCCAGGGGAGGGGGCCCCAGAGGGGCCCCCAGGAGAGGGGCCCCTAGAGGGGCCCCCAGGGGAGGGGCCCCCTGGGGAGGGGCCCCTAGAGGGGGTTCAGTTGGAGGGTATAGTGGAGGATAGTGTGGGGCCCCCAGTTGAGAAGAAGGGTACAGTAGTAGGGGGCCCCTCTTCATCATCTCGTAGGGGCCCCCTTGCTTGTCGTTCTGAGAGCTGTCTGGGGAGGGGGGGCCCCCTGGGGCCCCTCTATTGTAGTGTTGATAGAGGAGAGGGTTTAGTCGGTTGTCTAGGGGATAGCGGTGATATAGAAGATGTTAGGAGGCCCCCTAGGGTGTATATGCACAAAAACGGCGGGGGGCCCCCAGGAGGGGGGGGGGCCCCCAGCGAGCTCGCCTGCTGTAGAGGCGGGCGCTGGCTGCTGCACAAAGAAGCAGCAGCTGCAGCAGCAGCTGCTGCAGCAGCAACAGCAGCAGCAACGCAACGGGGGGCTCCAGGAAGTAAAGAACGGGTTAAGACTGCAAGCAGCAGTCAGGGCCTCCTTGGGGAGGAGACTACGATCCAGCAGCAGCAGCAGCAGCAGCAACAGCCGCAGCAGCAGCAGCAGCAACAGCCAACGCTGCAGAGACAGCAGCAAAACCAGAAGCCCATGCGGGACCAACCGCAGCAGCAGGAGCCGCAGCATGCGCAGCAACAGCAGCAGCAGCAGCAGCAGCAACAGCAGCAGCAGCAGCAGCAGTTGCAGCAGCAGGTGCGATCTCGCGCACGAGTAAACGTGCGTTCCTCTCAAGGGCTGCAGGGCACCCCCTCAGCAAACCCTCTCTTTAAAACCCGAATGTGTCATTTATATAAGAGCGGCCTATGCAGACTGTAAGGGTTTAGGGTTTAGGGTTTAGGGTTTAGGGTTTAGGGTTTAGGGTTTAGGGTTTAGGGTTTAGCGTTTTCTTTGTTGTTTTTTGTTGTTTTTGCTTTTTGTTTGTTGTTTATTGTTGTTGAGCATATTATTACTTCTCTGTCTTCTTTGTTTTTATGTCTATTGTTATTACTTATTATTTATTTATTATTATTTATTATTATTTATTATTATTTATTATTGTTTAATTATTACTATATTCCTTTCTGTTTATTGTTTAGGGTGGATTGTCATTTATTTATTTATTTATTTATTTATTTGTTTGTTTGTTTGTTTATTTGTTTGTTTGTTTATTTGTTTGTTTGTTTATTTGTTTGTTTGTTTATTTGTTTCTTGATTGGTTGCTTATTATTTATTTATTTGTTTTTGTTTGCCCGTTTATTATTTATCTATTGTTTATTTATTTATTTTTGTTTTAACTCCGCTTCGTCTCTTCTTTTTTTATTGTCCTTCTTCTTTTGTTTTATTACTCTCTTTATTTATATTTATATTTATTAATTTATATTTATTTATTTATTTTTGTTTATTAATTTTAATATTTTTTTATCTCCGCCCGATTTCTCTGCCTTTTAAATTAATTTCTTTGCTTCACTTCTTTATTATGTAAATAATATATATATATAATATATATATAATGTATAATATATAATATATATAATACATATATATACGTAATATATATTATATATGTGCACACAAATATATAATTTACTAATAACAACATATATGTATATATGTATATATGTATATTATAAATAAGTAAATATATAATTGTAATATACACACACACATATATATATAATATATAAATATATATAAATATATATGTATATATACACGTATATAAATATATATTATATATGTGCATATATATATTCTATATATAATATATATATATATATATATATTTGTTTTGTGTATTGAAATATATGCAGGGCGTCTCACCGGTGCAAGTTTGCGCATACTTTAAGAGAGTTAAGGTGGACAGCAGAGTTTTATAAAACTTCTCTTTGTTTCTTCTGGGCAGCAGGCTTCTGTAGAGCTGGGGCTGCATGCAGACATGCACACGGGGAAGAAGAAGTTCGGCTCAAGTGTACGTATAATAGCTGTGCTTAGTTATTCAAAATATATATATATATATATGTATATATATATATATGTATATATATTATATTATATTAATTATTATTATTATTAATTATTAATTATTAATTATTAATTATTATTAAGTACTACTATTATTAATTATTATTAATTAATATTATTATTAATTATGATTAATATATAATATTATTGTTGTTAGTATTAATTATTATTAATTATTAATTAT